>NW_026018856.1:0-9225 GCF_020466585.1 Dendroctonus ponderosae
TGTAGCATTTCCCAATAACTAATCGTAGTTCAAAGTAAGTCGCAGTTTGACAAATGAATGTTATTCTTGACAAAAACAATCTACCTGTATCTACCTGATAATGACAAAAACATCATTGCTGCCTTGACTGGCCTTGCTGCCTGACATCGAGAAAACAACGGAATATAACGTAGGTTCCCCTAGTTTTGTGGACTACTAGAAGGCTTTGACAGCTCTACCTACCATTCTTAAGAATATCTGTGATGCGGCAACCTTCCACGTAAAAATAGACGACGATCTTAAAACAGACAGAATATCTCTTGGCAGAGGGGTACGACAGGGGAATACCATCTGTCCCAAGATGTTTACCATAGCACTGTAAATTGTTTTTAAGAAGCTCGACTACGAAAACAAGTGCCTAAACATCGATGGAGGATACATCAATCATCAGAGATATAGTCTTGATGACCACCAACATTCAGGGACTGTACATGTCAAATGAGTTAAACGGGCAATCTAAGAAAATAGGCTTAAAAATGCACCTAAACAAGAGCAAAAGAACAACGTTACCATAGATAATGTAGAATGTTTCATACCTATTCCTAGGACATAAAATCAAGTTGGGTAAAGAAAACCAAATTGCGGAAATCAAACACAAGATCCAGTTGGCATGGGTGGCAGTCGGAAACATGAACTATATTTGTAAAGATAAAAAGATACCCATAAATCTGAAGAAGAAACCTTTCGGCAGCTGTGTTCTGCCGCCACTCATCTACGGCTGGGAAGCTATGGCAATATCCCGAGGAACAGGTGAGCAACCGAGAGTCTCACATAGAACCATGGAGAGAATCATGCTCGGAATCACCTTGAGAGACAAAATGCTAAATGAACAGATACGTGATAGAACCAGAGTGACGGAAGTTGTGAAAAGACTGCAAGCAAGCCAGAAGTGGCAATTGATTGAACATGTGGTAAGACTCAGAGACTTTGGAGACCACGAGGAACAAAAAGAAGAGGTGGACGACTTAAAAAGAGATGGATAGACGATGTCAAAACGGTAACAGGAGGACAATGGATGATACTAGCGAGAGATCGCGAGGCATGGAAAAACCTTGAAGCTGCCTATATCCGACAATAGATGATCATGAGCTGAAGAAGAAGGCTTTGATATTTCATATCAACTTGTTTAACACGGTTTGTTACTTGCTCGGGGATCTGTTTTTATGTGCTCGTTAATTGTCCACGTTTATTTTGTTGCTTACTTATGTGGACAAATTACATACATTTGTTTAAATATGCGATTCCTGATCTTTTATATTGTTTTGTTTTGTTTTGTTTAATATGATCAGACGTTTTTGTGAATATGGGTAAAGTTTAGAATATACGTGACGCCCGTCGTTTTATGCCACGTGTATTTCGTTTATTACCGTAATTTCTCTGTAACTTATTGCAGCATTAATAACCTGGCTACAACGTGCAAAATTAATGACTGACATTGTAAATTACATCTTTCTCCCGTTGGGTGCTGGATGGCATGCGAATTGTGTCTATGACTTGACCTTTCGTGTCTATAATGATCTTTTATTACCTACCTGCTTACAGAGCTATCAATGTAATTAATAATTACGCAATCAATGTATTTTGCAGTGTTAAAGAGGCTGACATTTCAACAAAACAAAGACATGGGCTACACTATTAGCGCTTTGAGCAAGATTTGTCGGATAAATTTTTGGACACTCACATTCTAGTAAGTTCTAGTTTTTTAATATTTTATTTCTCTATAAAGAGCCTGTTACCGTCAATCTATGAACATGCCGGTAATTGCCCTATCAATATGAGTCTAATCACTACTGTCTCTTTCAATCAATTCTCTTTCCGACCAAGAAAAACAACCAAAACCCCCTTCCCTGAAATAAATCCAATAAAAACAGCGACACAAAACAATGATTATTCAAATCCGGCAGGAGCAACTGTCAGGAATTCATAGGATAAGCCCCGTTTAAATCCGCATAGTGAGCGTTAAACGCTGGTGGTTTCAGCGAACGATCATCCCCCTATGCCGGGGGTGGCTACATGTACGTTCAGCCGGATATAATTTGTATTGGCCAGATTTACGCCCTGGGGCTCTGTAATGAACGCACAATTGTCGGCTTAAGTTTGATTGCACCCCACGGCAAGCACGGAGACTGCAGTCCTGAGTTTTGTTGGGGGGAGCGTTTCTCTTACGGATCTCAATATTAAACGATTCGGCTTTCAATAACTGGTGTTAACACGTGCACAATAAGTTTGAAGAAAAGGGGCTGTTTATTGCTCTATTTGTGATATTTTTTTGCATAAATGCGATATGTGAGAAAATGAACGAGGAATCAATCAAGAACGCCAACTAGTGTGTGCAAGACAAGATTATAAAGACTTCATGAAAACTTTGAACATTACGTTGGACACGAGCAAAATTCAATTTAGTAAAATGTTAAGCAGCTGATTTCCTTTTCGTACTGCGGTTATGACAATCATGACTATAGGACATTTGTGCACATTAAAAATACTAGAGGACTATGGAAACATTTCAATATCAAGAATGTTTTTAATTGGGTTTCAAATTTTTAATACATTGATACATACAGACAATTGCGACTGAACACCACAAAGCATACTGAAACACATAAGTAACTCATCAGTTAGGAATAGAAATTGCAATTTCTCAAAGTGATATTTTGTGACAAAAAATTGCACAAAATACTGTCGAATTTAAATGAAACCAAATAATAAATATTTTAATTATGATGCGAATTTGTGACCGAACAAGAACTGAAGACACGATTCGGGATCGGGAAACAATCGAATAGTAAAATATTGGAGTTTATTGCAAGCAAAATCGGAGAAAAATGGAGAATTAGAACATGTGAGATTCTTCCCATATCTTGCATAAATTCGGCAATTGAACATTTTTCTATAGTTTTCCACAAGAAATTACGTTGAATAGTGAAATCTAAACTCATTCAAGCATTGGGAAATGGACATCGTCATCGCCCTAAAATGTAATCAACCAACTGAAATCGATCAGTGAAGTAAAGAAATGAATCATCTAAAAAGCAAACAAGCAAATTATTATATAATCATCTTTAGTCTGTAGTTTTTTTTCGAAAAGGTGTGAATATTCAGTTTGCTACCGACAGTGGACTAAATGGGTTGATAGTCCTTTTTGGGTAGTGTGAGTCGCGTTCTTAAATGGCAGCTATATCGACTCATGGTTTTTATCCTACCTGCAGGATTAAAGTTTTCTATTTAAAGTAGAGTTCCATTGTATGTAGTGTGAAAGTGTAGTTGAGTTTTTGAGGATTATTGGATAGGAAATGGAGGATGGGGCGCCAGTTTACAAAAAGCTGGTAAGACCGATTTCTAATCTATAAATCTTTTAGCTTCAACTGAGTTTATATTTCCGGATTAGTTTAGATTGCTGTCTGTTACCCATAATTGCAAATTATTATAACATCTGTCTGTCAAAAATTGCATTTTTAAGGCTTGGAAATGTTACTAAGAACTTATGTCGCAGTTGAAACTAAATTCATGTATAGAAAAAATGTCACAAGTACGAATCTGAAAACAACATGACGTGATAATCACGTGACCTGACGCTTGCTGGGTAACGAAGATAATCCAGATTGTCGTTTAAAAATTTGAAATTTTCAACAAAGACGCGCCATCATACTTTAGCAAACAAGTGTGACATCTGAAAGAGGCGCCTCTGCATCAATCGATCGGCCAAATGGGTCAGTTACACTCACCTGAAGGCAGCACTCACTACCGGCAATTTCGTGACTTATTCTATCATGCAACTCTTCAATATTTTTTGGCCTATTTTTGAAAACGAAATTTTTAATATGACCTCTGAAAAAGTGAAGGGGGGTCAAATCGGGATATCGAGCTGGCCGTTCAATGGTCCCTGCGATCAATCTTTTTTTCAGGAAATGGTTCATGGATATATTTTCCATAAAATCATCATTAATATTTCAGTACGCTCAGTTTCACTTAAACGTGTCCTTTTTAAACCGCACATAATTCACAACGAATTTTTGACATTTGTGCCAAAATACGGGGTGTCCCATTAGAAGAAAGTTAACATTGCGTTGCTGTGACGGTTTTGACTGATCCTGCATAATAAATTTTTATTTATGGAAATAGACTAGAAGCAACCATACAATTTTTGTATTAATTGTTTTATGCTTAGCTTAAGAAATGAATCATCGTTTTCATAYAYAAAAGCCACCCTGTATACAGAGTGGTCCAGTTTCCGGAGCGGAAACTTCAGGAAACAATACAGAATCGAAAAAAAATKAGTTCATGATTAACTGTAATAGAGAAATGCTTCGTTAAGAAAATACAGTGTTTAAGATTGAGCAAAAAAAATATWTATAGAATGGTTGCGAACCGACTGAAGATTTTAAAACGGATGTTTACCAAGGAGATACCATAATTTTCAGTATAAACCTAGTTTTTTAGTTTTTTATTGCAGTCCGTACTACTAGGTTAATGGATGTTTTAAAAGAAAACTAACGACACGCCGCTGCTTTTTAGTTGAGTCAAAAAAATTTCAGTTTTAAGAAAATAAGTTTGTTTTAAATTTCTCTGTAAAACTCTTCAAGAAAAGCATCTTCAAGAAAAACTTAAACATATCTGATAATCATTTAATCGACTTGTAATATGATGAAATCACAAATCACATCGGTGGTGTATCATCGCAACAAAAGTTAAAGAAATTGGTTGACATTGTTCTAGATTGTCTAACTAATTAATTTTAATTTAAAGTAGCTGATACTTRATTATGATTTTGYCGCATTTCACTGTAGGTTTKCTGAATTCCTGRAACTAARTCATCTSTGGTTAAATTTCGAGTAGAATAAACTTTRTCTTGCACATGACCTCAAATGTGAAACTTATTTTGTATTTTTTACTTGGGAACGCTGAGTTTCCSAGTAAACGTTTTCCATTCARACTTAAGGATGAACCCAAAAGTAAAATTATTTTYTTTATGAAAAGGCAGTGMGGTATTATGTTGTTATTTAAAAACATCCATCAAAATGTAAATACAGGCGTCACCGATAAGACAAAAAAATCGTTTTATTGCAATATATGTCCTCACGTCGGCAGCCTCAATTTTTTTACATCCCCAGCCGTTGGCCAACAACTGATAAATTGTATTTTTTTAAGTCAAACTACTCTATATTAACTTGACGAAGCGTTTAACGAATATAATTTATAATGCCTGTTGCGCCAAGTATCTGCTCTGGAATCTGGATACCTTCAATTGTTTAAATTTAATTTGAATTTTTAAATTTTTACTACATTTTTTATCACGATTTTTTAAGGAGATGCAATCTTTCAAGCGCGTTAGTACAAAGTAAGCAACTTCTAACTGATAAGAAAAACGCGTCAATCATCATCAAACATTAATGCCTGTAGTCACACATTAAGTTATTAGATCAAGAGAAAGAAGGTTCATGCCATTGACTCCGATTTCAAACGTTGAACGTTATACCATACCTATAGTGCGTTGTTTTTTTCGTTTCCACTAAAAGAATCTTAAGCTTCAATTATTCGTTTATTTAAAAAATGCAATTAAATTTGAAAATTTTAAATCCGACTATTAAAATTGGTCGTTTCACTGTATCGTGTGCAACTGGTTAGCGTAAAATTGAGACCGCTGCCTTAGGGCTGTTGATTGAGCAAAGTTTGTATTATGAATTTTACTGCCTCTTCGCGACTGCGGGCGCCGATTTTTACATTTTTTGTACACATTTCCTAATACAATGTTGACTTTTAGTTTTGAGCCAATGAAACCCCTATTAAATATACAACGAAATTCAACAATAAAGTCATAATCTTTCAACGATTTAATATTGCGGTTTTACTGTTGCATTATTAAATTTTATTGGGAATGCAAACCGTGCAATCGATTGCATTGTATTAGCGGCAGAAAATTGTCCAACGCAACGCATTGAATTATAAATAAACCCCAGTGAATACAGTCTTTTAATTAATGTTTTAATTTCGAATAAATATAAATTTGGATTTGCATATTTCATGACAATTTTTCAGCTAAGTTTGTTAATATTGTATGGATGTTGGTGATTAAGTATTTAATAAATCGATATAGGGTGACCCAAAGTTAGATTAAATAATTTGAATTTAATTTCCTATGAGCAAAAATAAGACACTATAATAAATATGATACTAATAAATAATACTAATAACACTAAGTCTAAATAAATACATTTCTATAAAACGATAATTTATTTCTTATGATTTTTCCAGGTAGATTTTGTGATTTGAAAGATTGTCAGTTTGAACTGTGTTTAGTGTGGTTGTTGCAATTTCTTCTTCTTAATATTGTTTGGTCTCCTTTTATAAACTTAACAGGTACGAGAGCAACCCAAAAGACAGTTTCGAAATTGAATAGGAATAATAATATAAGTAAAATACAATATCACTGTCGTTAGAGAAAAGTGGTCGAGTAAAAATAATCATAAACCTTGAAAAAAAAACACTTTATGGATGGTCGCAACCATTTGGAACGCAGACCCTAAGAAATTAGCTGTAAGTTCAAATTTGAGATAAATATGACTTAAGCGCTAGTAGCGGTAGAGCAAAATAAAAGTTCAACGTTGCATTGTAATAAAAAAATAAGCAGTGAGAAACTATGGATGGCCGAAATACTCGTACTCTATTTAGAAATTCACTATAGCGTTAATAATAAGCAATGCCCAAGAGATGGCCCATCTCATTAAAATAAATGAAAAGTAGGCACGTTTTTCCTAATCTCAATAACCAACAAAAAGTTTTCAATTATCGGTCTGCCCCCTCGATGCAACTCAATCGACGAAGTAACTCTCCCATAAAAATCAAAACATTGCCGCACGACTCCCCATGCCTTGAGTGTGTCTTTAGGGAATACCATGTGGATGTTCTGGTTATTGCAGTCTTTGAAAGACAAATGATGTAGCGTATAAATGTACGATTGGAAATGGACACTTGAAATGAAAGTCGCGTAAACAAAGTATTAACTAATATTAATTAGTCAGTATTAATACCTACATAAATGCTTTAACACCATAATGCGATTATACGAGCATCACACTTGCACATGGCACACATAACCCATATTTCTCCGCGAGTATCATTTGAAAATAAAATAATGCTTAATAACAAAGTTTACATTCGATGTCCAACTGTTAAAATATTCTGGGAATTTTCGAAAAAAAATTCTATGTTTTTCTCGTACTCTTTAAGTGAGTCCCTATAGCGCCTTAAATGGAATATCGCCAATTTCCAATCACCCTGTATATTATAAGTACTTTAATCATGAAATGAAGAAGCTTGTTTTTGGACATTTTTCTTTTTGCTTAGTAGTCATGGTCAGTGTTTTCAATAATACGAACGAATCAAACGCCGAGGAAAATATATTTTGAATTTTCCTATCTTCCATACTCTTAGTCCTCATTACTTTCGTTTCAAAAGCGATTTAACACCTAAAACACGATCCGTAAGTTTGATGGCTTTCCTAAAATCGCTAATATCGTACATCCCTGACCTTAGTGGAACAGCTTGTACGCATAATATACAATATTTAATTCTATGTATTTAGAATTGGAAAATATGTCTCTTGCCTTAATTTTTTTTAAATATTGGAATGTTTTTCCTATTGCTATTATTCTTATGTAATATTTGACTATGTGTTAGGTATTTCGGACATTTAAATTGATTTAGTTTTCCACATTATAGATTAGGTTCCCATGAACTAAAATAAAAATTCGATAAAATGTTGAGAATAGATTTTCACTAAAACCAGGATGAAGTGAAAATACGATTTCAATTAAGAACATTAAACGGGAACAGGATATTCGGCGAGATTAAAATCACACCCGAATAAAGAGCCTCTATTTCATGGCACGTGGGTATGGAAAACAGAAACGCGTGTTCCCCAGTTGGGTCTCGAGCTTTTCCCTCGAATGGGGCCAAGAAGGACTCTGATGAGAACTGCTCTAGTGTTTAAAGCTTCGCCTGCCAACTGGCCCTTTTGAACCGAAAAACAATAAGCGTTTCTAGCAATATTCGTTGGGATTGGACAGCCGAACACTCAGACATAAGTAATGACTAGAATATTTAGAAGTTAAGATACATTTTTGAAATGTAATATCTATTTACGACAAAAAGCTTTATTTAATTTTAATACATCATTATTATGTTCATGCAAGAAAAATACAGAATTTAATGGAAGTACGAAGTTATTCATGGAAATCAATGAAAAGCTTCGCAATTTTATAGTAATATGTAATAGGCCTCGGAATCAAGTTCGAATAATTCGAGTATTCGAATACTCAAAAAGCGAATAATTATGTCTAGTTATAATTCGAATATCCGAATATTCGAATACTCGAATACTCGAATACTCGAATAATCGAATACTCGAATAGGCCAACATTATCAAACTCACCAGGTGCAAATATCTTTATATACACTTTGTATACTTTTATAAAATAAATTATTAATTTTCGACAAGCATTTAAACAAATACCCATATATTTACAAGCAAATGAAAATAATCATTTACCCTCCTGCAAATGAATATAAAATTACGTCTCTGTGTTCTGGTGATTCGCGTCATCAACTTTTACGCAGTGCTACAATTAATGTGCCGACAATGGCACTTTTTATCCGACGAAGCTAATTGCCAAAAATGATATGAGATAACGATTTTTCTTCTTGAAAAACGTATACTCGAATACTAGAATACTCGAAATTCGAATACTCGAATATTCGAATACTCGATTATTTGAATATTCGTTAGATATTCGAGTATTCGAATAACTTTACTATTCGAATAAACCACTGAACGAGTATTCAAATTACCAATTTTTTAAAATTTCGAGCCTGGAATTGTCAACACTAACGCATTACTTGACTCACTTTTCCCAACTCTGAACGAAGTCCAATGCGTTTTTTTATGTTAATAACTCACTGAAATTATGTTTTCTTTCAACGTCTAAGTCTCATACAAAGCGGTAGTTCCGAACGGAACAAAATAATATCAATATATTGCCAATAATCCCGAGTTGAAGATTTTAATTATTTTTACAGTAAAAGTGTTTCTTGAGCGTATTGAAATAACACAATTCGATCATGAGGTAATAAAGCCTCTTGAATCAGTCCCAGTAAGAAAACCAAGATCTAAAAATTATGGGCCAGTTC
>NW_026018857.1:0-33257 GCF_020466585.1 Dendroctonus ponderosae
AACGCGAATAACTTTTTCAGGTTTATGAGACGGTTCCAAAAAAAACGTTTAAATCGGCAAACGGCTGCAGCTGGTGCGAACTGCGCACAACTTTTAGGTTTTATGAGACGGTTCCAAAAAGAACCGGTTAAATCTGCTAGCTGTAACTACGGTTTCAGGTTACACGTTTGTAACAATGTTATTTTAGCGGTTACGCTAAATACCGACCATCCTTAACCCCGGGTCAGTAAGCAAGAATAATAGTCATAGGTTTTGAGAAAATTAAATTACATTCGACTGATTGAGGTCGAGAGTCTTTCAATATACAAAACCCAACACCATTTTTATTGAGTTCATCAATCACTGCTTCATTTCCTTTTCAGTAACGAATTGCATTTTGTTAAAAAGATGCATTTCCAGCGATATAATGGCCGCTTATGGCAGACTTTACTCAAATAGCAATTCCACGATTCGCGCCAAGTCTCGGCGGTAAATATAATTTTCAATTAGCAATATCGATATTATTCAACTGAAAGGCAAACGCGGGCTACCGGAAGAAAGAGAAATAAGAATAGAACCGACGATAAATTCGCCCGAGTTAATTCCGGAATTGTAAAAATCTCGCCTTTGTTGATTGGCTGGGGATCGCAGATAAGAAAAGCCAAGGAGTTATGCGGTTCGAGAAGTCGTTTAGCAATAGTCGAGTGAATGCATTAGAGACGGGGTATAATTCAATTTTTGCTTAATTCCATTTACAGCTCTTTTTGGCTTCGCGACGACCGTGTAAATAGAGTGGAAATTACAATTTTATTAATATTTATTAATATTTACACTCGATTAAATTAAAATTGATTTTGCTAGAATAATAAAACACCTATTCGTTGGCGTTTAAATACATTCTTTCTAACTGGACCGAGTGGCAAATAACTTTGAATCAGATTAATGAATCCAATATCATTACTTAACTAGAAATGAAGTGAATGAGCATAATTAGTGAAGTGTTTTATTGACACAGAAAACTACACCCTGTACAAAAACTGCATTTTATTCTGATATGGTTGGAAGCCGTAAACTTTGGAGTTTTTTCGTGGTTGAAAAATCGAAATTTCGTTGAAAGCGCAAAGTATTTATTATGCCCAAAATATCAGCAAGTTTAGTATTGAGAGCGCAACGCAATTTTTGGCGAACGTGGAAAATTTGGCGGCTCGCACCGAGAAACTTGTGTGAAGGTAGATTGTGAAAATCGCCTCTATTACAAAAAGAAACGAAGATGAAACATACGAGGAATCGGATTCCTACTAAAAAATGAAATCAAACAAGAGAACAAAAGTAAATCTAATATAATTATATGCCGCAACAATCACACATAAGCAAGGAAGTCGACCAATTCTACGAGGACATCACTACGGCAATAGAGAATGAGAATATAAAACCAACAATTATTATTGGAGACTGCAACGCAAAGATCGGCAAAAAATGGAAGAATCAAAGAGGAAGTAGAAGATCATGGACTTGGAACAAGAAATTAATAGACTATTTAGAACAACAAAACCTTCATGCAATAAATGCATAATTTAATAACGGACCAAATCGAAAGTGGACATGGATCTCTCCAAATTGAGAGACAAAAATAAAATAACCTACCTTCTTTGCCAAAACAAAGAAACATTTGAAGATGTAACTCCACATAATACATTTTGAACCGGTTGAGACCATCGTATGTTAAGAGCCAAAATGGCAACAAGCAGACTTGAGGAAAAGAAGATAAAACAAAAACCTACGACAATCCACCGATGAAAATAAGGCAAAACGCGGATGATTATTTGACAGATTCTAAGAGATAACTATAAACATCAATCAGAAACGGAAGAGTTAGATGATAATAAGATCAATGAAGAACTGCAAGAAAGAGTCCTAGACGCAGCGATCAAGAGTGCCAAAAGAAGGAAATCAACGGAAAATAGACTAAGTGATTAGAACATTCGGACTGTTGAACAATAGGCGAATGCTAATAAGCGAAAATAAAAGAAATAAAGTAGAATACGCTGAACTGACCAAACTCACTTGAAGCAAAACAAGAGAGGACCTGAGGACACATAGCAAAAATTAAATCTAAAAAGTAATTGAGATAATAAGGAGCCTAAATGCTTGAGACCGAAGTTAGGAAAACAACTATTTATTTCATTCATAGATCAAACAGAAAGAGAAATAAGAGAAACAGATAAAATATGGGCAGAAGTAARAAGGTTTATTTAATTAGCATTAAATAAAGGATAAGGTTTAATTAGCATACGAGAATATATTAAGAAAATAATAATAAATCTGACTTGGAAACACTMCCTGAAATAGAGAAYTACGAWATAGAGGCTGTTCTGTCCCAAGAAGAATATATCACCCAGTCGGGACGGAATTCTTGMTTAAATGGCAAAAGAAGGCAAACAAGAAATTATGCAAATATTTGGAGAGGAGARTGGACCGTAAAGCKTACARTTCTGATATTTATAAATGAAAATAAACGAAAGTTAAAGATACAGGCCAACATACAACCAGGCTAAAAACGACCTTCGCAGGMCATAACGCCAAACAAAAAGGTAATAGGTGGAAAACCACGATGAAACAAKTGACRCTATGGACTGGAAAGAGAGCAAGAGGAGGACCCCAGATGAGATGGGGCAACGACATAGAGAATGGGAGGATTGACTACATAGAAARCAAGTAGCACAAAAAAACGAGTGGCAGAAAGTWRGGAAAATCCATGTCCAAGGTTGGACAAATTATAGTGCKAAAGAAGAACAAGAATAATACATAAAATCAAAAGATATTTTGCAATGRTATACATGAACCCGTGTGCTTGGTTCGATTTTCAAGCATTAAATATTTTAATTGAGGTTGCTTTTCTGTCCTGATGGAGAAATTTGTAAATTACCGTAAGCCCTAGAAGCTATAAAATTCCGGAAATTTGGTTCGAATTCCCCTATAAAACCTTTATTTAGTTAACATTTTCATATATACGGACGACTTCCCATTAGGGTAAAGTAGCAACAGCCGATCCCTATTGTCAACCAAATTAGAAATAACTTCTTCCTTTCGGAAACTACTTTCCATAACCATATTATCGGTCCCGAATACGTTAAGCAAGATTCTCGCACGTCTTATAACCCAATTCTAGCTTCCATCTTTAATATTAAGACCATTTCGGAATATTAACTCGCCAGACAGATGGCATCAGACTGCAATAAGTTACAATTTGATAGTCAAATATATTTAGATCTAGGAAGTTATTTGGGAAGCGATTTCATAATGAGGAGATATTATGCATGAAGGAGCAAATTAATATTGAATCGAATCGGTCACGAATCGCAACTCAATGATGACCGAGTTAGAGAACTTAGTGAAGGTATTAATTCAAATATGTGTGTGCGAGCATACATTTTTAATAAATGCGGATAATTGAGAGGAAACTTTTTACATGCAAAATGTTACAGCTTGCCATTCGAATCCATTAATTATGTAAACGACAGGGTGTAGTTTAAGCAGCGAAATCTAACTTTTTAATTTTACACCAGAGAAATTGTGGCTTCTGTCTGCTTCCCAATAGCAAAATAAGTAAATGTTCTCTGAATCTCTCCGCACATCCGACATTTAATAAAGAAAGCCAAGATTTTTGGAACCAAATGGAAATTGTATGGTAATATCTAAAAATATTTACGATTTCTTCTGAAATAATAATTATTAAATATCAGTGGTAATTACTAAATTTTCTCAATCACTCGATCTAGCTTACTAAGGCTGGTAAACTGGGAAAATATAGGAATACTGCTTTCATTTCACGGATTAAGCACCCATTCAATTCGAGCCAAAATTTAAATAAACAAAATAATTTTCATTAATAATAAAACTCCACTCTGATTTCAATAAGTCTGAACCTAAAAATGCTAGAGACTTTTAACGTTCTTAACCAGTTTGGCAGTTGGAGCCCAGTATTTAATGTGAGTTCCAAAGTTTGATAGTAACACTAATGAGTTAAAGGCATATTTATTTGACGATTGAATCTTTAGTCAATAATTTTAATAACTGACTTCCACTTAAAATTTTCTTGTAAATGATATTAGATTAATAAACCAATAAGTAGTTTAGATGTTTTTTCAAAATGAGCAAAGCGGACAAATTATTGCTGATCTTCAACGTAACGAGTCCGAATTAAAAGAAAATGCTTTGAAAGAAAATTCAACTCCTAACTTATAGTAGCTTTAAGATAGTAATGGCATTACATATTTGTACAAACAGAAAAAACACTTTAGCATTTTGAAATATTTTACTTTCTGTTCAAGATACTGAAACTTTGGGACTACGAATTTAGCACGAACTCTTAAGTTTTTAAAACACCTTTAACATTTTTCTCCCGATTGCATAAAATATAAAGGATTTGTCGTATCGGTTAAGAACTAGAAGTATTTTTATAGTGATTATTTAGTGTCATAGATATCACCTTTCTTTCGTGAGCTCAATTATTTTCAATAATGTTTTTTCCATTCCAGATTCAATGTATAATAATGTAATATCGAAAACTCTGAGAGATATCGAATTGTGGAACAAGTGCACATTTTTTTCTTTAGAAGATATCGGAAAACGAAGCAATGCAAACAAAATAGCGATATTTGAATACCCAAAAAAGTTATAACGTTTTATACCTCTCCAGACTATTGCAGATAGCGCCTTCTAAAAACTGCAAGCTCGATAATAAGCAATTTATATTTGTCGGTCTAATAAATTCCCAAACACAATTATTTTTGGAAATACTAATATTGTGGTAGAGGTCCACTGTATAATTTAATTAAAGGCAATAAATATAATGAAAGAAAAAAATCGTTGAAGATGTTATTTATTATACAAATAAGTAAATATAATTGAGATTCTTCAAAATATTCATTTAAATACGATATATACGATCGATACTGGTATGTTCTTCTTCAACAGCCTTCGATGGTTACGGTTGCATTTGAAACAATCTCAAGTGACAGGTTTGTGCGTTATTATTTGCATAAAAAACTACTCAATAAGGAAACTTTAAGCGTACTTAGTTGCAGCAAAAGTTTTCGTTAGAGCTATTTTGCAACTTTCCCAATTTGGTAGTTTTAATTTTAAGATTAGTTCAAGCGATTTCAAAAAAATAAATTTTAATAAGACTTGTTTTAAGTAGATTTAACTTCGTATATTGATTGATGTATTATATAATTCATATATATTTCATTATACATATTTTATCTACCCACTCTCTCAAAGCATCATCTTTATGAAAACTAAAATAATCTTGGTGTGTGTTGAAACAGTGTTTATTTTTCAGCTTTCTAAGCCATTTAGTTTTTCGTACTTGTAAGTGCAGTAATTACAATACTTTTAAAATGATCCAAACATCAATTGTTACTATTCGAACAAGCTTTAAATAGAGCCCGTTATATTTGCTATTCATCATTGAGTGTAAATAGACTCTGTTTAAATTCACATAGATTTCCACAAGGGCTTTATGTAAAGCAGGTCATACGTTATTATGATCGAATTACATGAAATATATTCGGAAGCCCTATCCTCAATAATATCCTGAAGTAGAGAAGATTCACCGCAGCTACATGCTTTTGAAATTCAAATTCAATAAAACAGGCTAGTTATTTATTTTAACATTGCTTAATTGGCATAGGAAGATAAATAGTTCTAGACATAAGGTTTAGGATTTCATAAAACATTGTACGAACATATGAACAATCATTACAGAAAATATGATTATATTAATGGGGAACTGGCGAATTAATTGGGTAGTAAAATAGGCAGCAAAAAAATTATTTTCCATATTAAAATACCCGTTAAAACAAAAATTTTAACATTAAGGTATCGAAAGCTCGCAACAATGTTGAATGCACTTTAAATAGCGAGTAAATAACCAGTATTAAATTCCAAATTGCTACATTCTGCAAACTTTGTTATAAATTTAGGAAAATTCATAAGGCATGTCTACCAACATTCGCTTTAAACTGGGTCAACTACAGCTTAGTGCAATTGAACAAATTTGAAATATGTTCAACCGGTCCGACCCAATAATATCCAGAAGTGTGGGTCGCTTTCGATAGGAAGTCTAAGGTTTCCGTAGCCATTCAAGAAGTTCGTGTGCGGAAAGTTCGAAATGAAAATTTAATATACAAATTTCCGCTATTGGCGCTGAAAAAATACAGTTCGACTTCAAATTTACATAGAAAATTTATTCTGTTTCAAAATAACATTTAGAAAAGTAGAAGCCTCAATTAATAAATCGGCATGGCAGATATGCTTTCGGCTATTTGTTAACTGACTGAAATTACGACGTTCGTTCATGACAAACGTAATTAATTTTGCATTGCTGCCCATAGAGAAAAGTCTTTAGTCTAATATAAATATAAATAATTATAAACATTGCTGCTCTTGTTTCGAGTCCCTACTCTTTTCCAGTCCTCATTTATGCATTTGTTGGCGATTTCTGATGCTAAAGTGTTTACAGCTTAACAGGAATAATGGATTTACTTGCACCATAAACAAAAGATATAAATTTGCAAATAGAACGAAAAAGTCTACAAATGAAGTGAATTATAAAAACGATTATTGCATTCAACCGCACTAACATGCGCCATAATTTAAATTCGAATAAAATTAAGCAAATAAAGCCGCTCTTGGAAAAAGGGAACATTTTATATCTTGGGAACTTTCCCAACTAAACCATATTTTTAATGCTCCTTTAAGTAATGTGCATCTAAAACCGTTCTGGCCTTGCACATGCAAAACGCCCTCTGGTACAGCTTCGATGGTGAAATGTAAATATTTAAATCTATCTTCCCCTTCATAAATCCAGCTTTGCTATTGAATTAAATCAGTTGACTGATACTTAATTTAGAATTCCGCACCATGTTTCTACGAAATCATAACATGACAGCAGAATATTAACTTAAGCTCGGGCGTTTATGTGACCGTTACCCAGTTGATTGATCCGGCGTTAGAGCACTAACAGTTTTTTTAATTTAATTGCAAATAAAATAAATAAAGTTAATATCACTGCACGCGTTGATTTATTTAAAAAAATCAGTGAAGAAGCAAACGAAAATGTGTCATGACAGGATTTAACTAAACGGCCCCGCCGAGAATTGAAACAAACACTGCTGGGAACCAACCGGAAACTTCATGAAAGCTGAAGAAGTTTGGTGCTTAACACTTTTAACGCCTAAAGTTTATACGAATGCGGGTAACCGGGGAAAAATTTGAATTTTATCTTGCAACTTTTTAGCAAATCTATAAAATATGCCGTGTTTCCAGGTTAAGAATTACATTATTTAATTAAAAAGGTGTAGGTTTATCCAAGACATTTTAAACAAAATTTTATAAATGATTATATCGCGATAAAATTTCAAATAAGTATTTAACCATTTATGAGTAACTCTAAGTGTGTATGTGCACTTGCTTTTTACTTGATATTGTGTTTGTCTATTTTTTCATGTGTATGTAAAACCAAACTATGCGCAAGTCACGTTGAGCTAAAATCATTTCATTTATAATAACCAATCTATGCCGTTACTAAAAAATAGAGGCAAATACAGTTAGAAATAATTATGGAAAAACGTAGTTATAAAATCACATAATGAGCACACTTACTTTGCAATTTGTGATAAATCGAATTATTAAGTTTAAATTAGCCAGTTTAAACCAGCCATAATTAACTTTAAAAATATTACTAATTTACAAAAAACGAGAAGTGTCAATAGAATTCTAAAAAAACCTCCAATCGGAGAAATACCACAAAACTAAAAGTTAATATTACTGGGAGCACTAAACGCTAGAATAGGAAATGAAGAACTGGATGGAGTGAAACAAAGACTCAACGAAAACGTTCCTAACAGTTATGGCGAAATGCTAATAGAGTTTTGGGCATAGAATGAATTGATAAGAAATAACACATTATTCACCCATAAAGAACAACATAAATACACCTTCTATGGCAAGAGAAACAATAAATCAATAATCGCTTACATAATCACTAACCGAATGTGCCTGTCGCTACAAATAGTAGATGTAAAAGTCCTATCCTCAGCTAACATTGGAACAGACCACAAATTAGTACTGGGAAAGCTGCGAATAGCTACCAGTCTCACCAAGCAAAAATAATCCAGCAATTAAAACCGAAAAATTCAATATGGAATCGCTCAAACACGAAAGCACTAAACAACTTTAGTCAGATAAATGCAAACAACATATTTCTGATAATCCAATAGTGCAAAATGTCAATCCTAACGTAGCTTGCAATAAACTGAAATATCACATATATAAAAATGCAAAGGAAGCTTTAAGAACACGCACTGTGACGCAGAGTGACCGACCTAACAATAAACGTTGTTTCACGACAGAAGTTAAAAACATTGCAAGTGTAAAAAAGAAAACATATTTGCCATACAGAGAATCACCAACACCAGAAACCGAAATAGTTATATAGAAATAAGGAACACGGTTAACAATAGGGTTCGAGAAATCAATAAAAAATATTGGCCGAGGTTCAGTAATGAAATGGAGGCGGATATGTACCGGGGCACAAAAAAGTATCTGGCAATTATTGAGGGGCATGAAACGAGAAACAAACAAAACAATACAACTAAAAGCAATTACGGAAGGAACGTAGAAACATAGAACGTAGAACATATTTTAGAAATTTATATTCAGACATAGAAAGCCCGGAGGAAACCGCACAAAAGGATCCTCTAGAAGAATACACAAAACTAATTAATATCATATTTAAATATAGGTTCCAGTAGAACGGAAAAACAGCATTCCAGTCCCCATCTTTAAGAAAGGAGACAAAACTTATCCAGCAAGCTATCGAGGCATAACACTACTGAGGACCTGGCTGAAACCTCTAACCAAGATCATTACCGAAAAAACGCTAATAAGCGAAGAACAGCAAGGATTCCGGAAAAACCGATCCACTACCGATGCCATTCATTATTCATGCTCAGACTATTAGCAGAAAAATTTTACAACAAATCATGTCATCCGAATACATCGGATCCAAAATCAGCGCAGCCAAAAGCTGCTGCAATATCACGGCATCATAGATATCAAATCTTGGAAAACAAACATCTAAGCATCGCTTCCAAATCGCAAATATTCAAAGAATGGGTACGATAGGTGAAGACATATGGTGCGGAAATAAGAGCTGAAACTTCAGTGAGAAAGAGGATCTTAAAAACAACTGAGATGAAGACCCTAAGAGCAATAACAGGACACACACTAAACGAACAATAGGCAAAGAAATACGACCGACGTAGTCTAATGGATAAGGAAAAGATGAAGAGAATGGAACGAGCATGCCAACCGAATGAGTATCGACAGAATAGCCAAGGTGGTACGAGAAGCAACAGGCTACATGGAATAACTGTAGGACGACCGTTAAAGCGATGGCAAAACAGTTAGCAATGAACCTCGCAAGAACTGCTTCAAAAAAAACCGGAAGCAAACAGGCGAAGCGCCTGTATAAAGACGAAGAAGATGAAGAAGAAAATCAAAGATGGTCACAAAACATTTTTGAAAGTATTTTTGAAGAATATTTCACTTTACAAGTAGCAACGTGTGTATTTACTTATTATAACAACATAGTGTGAATTGTTTATGACTATGGTCAGAACGCCACTGTTATAGGGAACCTCAATTATATTAGTAACAAGTTAGTTGATATTCAAAGGAAAGGTTAACTTCAACCAGCCAATGAATGCTTTAAAGCTTTTTGAAGCTGCCGGGCTCACAATGCATAGTCCAAATTCAATAAAATCAGAAACTATTGAATCAAAAGTCGCTTTAATATATCGTTAGAGACCATACACACTACACTGTCTGCTTTGAATTCACTTATATCCGACTCCATCATATTACTGTGACCAACTCGACCAATTCAACTGCTTCCTGTCGCTATTTTATGCTGCATTTCCGCCCGTTTCTTTTTATTTTCATTGAGCTCACCCAGACATATCGGAATATGGACATGTTCAAGCTGTCATTGAAATATGGCTAGGTTTTGCATAATTCATGAACTTGCGAAGTCAAAAGTGTATATTTGACTATCATTAAATTATCAAACAAATTAACTGAAATAATTTGAATTTCTGGACATATTTTAGACACAAACTATAATCTACAACTGATATAAATAGAAATAATGAATTCACACATTAAATTTTCGCAACCTTTAAACAGAAATGTCTTTAACACTTTGATAAAACACTCACATAGAGGGCTCTAACGCTCCCATTATTTGTAATCTGCATGTAAAACTGCATATTACAAAAAGTTACCTTAGTGCCCAAGCGGACCCTTTGATATTCTGAATATAATCTTCATTGAAACGTCATACGAGAAATAAATTTCCCGTAAAACACTCTTCAAAAAGAACAAGTTGCAAATCCGCTATGGAAGAGATATTGCCTTCCGTATTCGGGAGCGATATATTAAATTTGATAGACGTCCTCGAACGAATCTTGGACAACAGCGTCATATTTGATGAATTATAGGAGAAATACCAGAATGGTAAATTGACATTTCAAATGGTAGCAATAAATTTATTTACTTTTCCAAAAAAACTTAAATCCAGCTCATTTTCTCTTAGCGTATTAAAGTTCGTAAATAAAAGATTGTATTAAAAATTTGTTAGCAGTTTGGCAACACACTCCATATTCTTGCAGCATACGATCTTTTTTATTTTATATAAATTAACGTGCCCAAACAGTGAAGCTCTATTCGCAAAAAAAATTATGAAAGATGTAACGCTGGCAGAGCAAGGAAAATAAATCAGATTTTAAAGCCAACATCAGCATACAGTAAACAACAAGGGAATTAATGTAAAATAACGCTTCTAAGCGTTGGACGTTCTACAAAAATCCGTCTGATATTTAAAAGAATAGAACGTTTAAGAGGAAATGCCAGAACGTCAAAGAGTCATTTATTCATTATATCATAAATTGCGAATAGCGACCAATAATCACATTTTCTAAATCAACTAGCAGCCTTTTCTTACAGCAAGTGAGTAAGTAACTGATTTAAACAGAAACATAATTCAAGCATAAAAATAGTTAGTTGAAATATTTAAGTAAGTTGTCTGTCGGTTGATGTCTATTGCTAACAGTAGTAAATAAATTTATACTTAAGTTCATTGTCGGAAAATGCAGAAATCCTCTAATATGATAAATTTTCTAAACTGGTAATTTTTATCAAAATTAAATTCTGGTGATTCATCTCTCATATTTCTAGTCTCAGTTCACGGTCATAAAAAATGTTAGCACTTCTCCTCTTATTATTGGTGTATAAATTTTGGATAATTTAAATCTGACTTTTGTAAGCAGTTTTCTTCGAATTAAAAATTGCAAAACTTTGCTAGACACCGGGTCGCACAAGATATGGTTACTTAACGATATCTATAATGAACGAATATTTGATGATTCATCACATGTAAAATAATATAAAATTAAACTGGAAGTAACGAGTTTGTATCAAGTTAACTGCAATGTCAAGTTAAATAAAGTAAACGATCCAAAACAAAACCAAAAGCTAACATTACAGTTGTAAACCAACAGAAAGTTTAGACAAGTATTTAATGATTTCATGAACGGTTGAACAATTGTGTGCTAAAGTCACTAACAAGTAAAATTTGTTCCTATACATCTAATATTGGCAGATTATGAGCACGTTCAATCAATTTACTCAAAACAACTTCATGATTTTATTAGTTAATACTTTCGTGTCAGAAATTTGTCTCACAAAATTTGATCGCTGTTAATGAATGTGAAACCCCCTGATTGAATTTTGGCATATATATTATATTAAACTGCAAAAAACTATTATTTGCAAACTTTGTTTCAGTAACGCAAGTTATGATACAACTATGGTTTTTAAATTGAGCCATTATCGAATCAATAATTAATTAGCCAAGAAATTGATTCAATAGACAAGATAATTACATCTGCAAATTTACAGCAAATCTTCATTAAAAATTAATAATCGGACTTTAAAATTAATTGAAATAAATGTACCTAGATCTCAATTAACTGAGAGCCGTGCTTGCTATTTACGGGTAATTTAATTTAGAATAAGATTATTCCGCTCTCAAGTCTAATCATGTAAGACTGGTTGAGATAAATTAGCTAAATTTTTCAGATGAAAAATCAGTTTATTTTGCTACCAGAGATATTGGAATTTGGAGAGTGAGTTGCGTATGAGACTGGATAGATTCAGAAAACTCAACAGACTTAAAACTATTAAAATATAACATAAATTGTATCTGCAATAAAATGAAATAAATAAAAGCATAACCGTTTCCGTAACGAGCAAATATTAAAATTATCCGCCGGCGGCTTGCTAAAAAATAGGTATGAAAAATTTGTAATGTTAGCCTTTAGATTAAAAGCAAATAGAATCTATTCCCCACAAAGAAACAAAAAAGGGAGCATATCAAAAAACTGATAAATAACTTAAACAAATGTTAAAAATCAATATCACATTAGCAATTAAGAAACATTTAAAGGCAAACTATAAATTAAGGGTATAAATATGGTTACGTTTGAAACATACTTAGTTGCTCTAAAATCTGTAAAAAATGCATCTAAAATTGAATAATGTTTAAAAGGAACAATTAAATACAAGTAACACAATTAATCAAATTTAAAATTAGCGAATATTAGTTTAAGTATCATAAAAATTTTACAGCTATGTCTTGAATTATTTTGTTTGTAATCTAAGGCATCAATTATTTTCACAAAATTGTTTCATTTTATACTCATTTAAATAACAAATTCCACACCAAATAGTTACTTAAGTTTCAAAACGTGATTTCAAAATGTAATGGCTATATGTTCAATTGTCTTGTTCTTGAATGGTCTGAACGTTTGTTTGGTTCGCAGTAACTTTATTATCGAAATAAAATTATAAGCCATTATACCCTGGTAAAAAAAAACACTTGGGATCAATATCTGAATTTTATTCGTAATTTTTTAATTATTGGTTAAAACGTATGTTTAACTTATTGGTCAAACCAAAAGCACCATTTTATACTTGATATGTTATACTTATACATTTCTATGTATTCAAAATTATGTATTAAAGCTGGAATATGTATCTAATCTCCGACAATTTAAATTTAAGTAAAACTTGTTAACCAGTGCCTGCAGATTTTAAAGAATCATAAATTTCAAAAAGGAATAACATATACAGCAAAGCTATACTTCCGCAAGATCAAGATTGATCCCGTGCCAGCACGAATCAACATTGCGGTTTCTGATATTCCGAGAGCAAAGCCGAGCCTCAGTGTGATATAAGGATTTACTGAGATTTTCCTAAGATGCCTAAAAATCTGAGGCGGCTTATTTTGTTCTTAGTTTATCAACGTCAAAAAGTTCCTTTAAAGATATGAAAATGGCACTTATAAAAAACCACGTGAATATGAAGTGATATTCACTTGTTGAGAGAGGAATTATTCGAGAATTAAATCATCGGAATAAAAGGTGACATACGGAGCTATAAATATGACAAATTAAATGGATGTGTTACTTTTGTTTTCATAAAACTTCCGATATTACTCTCGGGGGACAACCCTTTCAACTCTCACTTTTCCGACTTGTTTATAGTTTCAATTTGCCTCATGAAAGTAATATTTTGCATATAAAAGAGTAATTAAACTTTCGGTGTCGTGTACATATTTCTCGGTTTTGCTTTACATGTTATACATTTTGCATAATTCTATTAACCGTGTTCCTATACGAATAAAATATATTCCATTAGATATGTTGACAGCAAGGCACACATAAATCGTTACTAAAGAGTCTAGACGTAGGCAAAAAGTACTAATTTTTTTATAGCTCGCTGCGCCATTAGATTTTTGCCATATATGCAGAAGAAATAACTGCAATATATTACATATTTGCTGCACATTGAATAATTTGAGTAAACCAAATAATAGGAATGTAATCGCATAGAGCTATTTGAATAAGGCAAACAGTAAAGCTCCACAAGGAATTGTTTATCTCCCGTAACCACTGTTTAACTAAATTCCATTTTACATATTCATGTAATGCTACAACCCCGTGACAAGAAAAACCATTACAAACCTTTATAATTCCGCGTTTATAATCGCTAATGTTCGCAGCTCAGTATATTATGCTCAGTTATTATTCTGTGATGGTTTATCAAAAAAATATGCCATAGCATTTTTCTTTAAATACAAGGAACAGAAGTTGTTTTTGTTTGCTTTGTTGTTTTGTTATTCATTAGTCTACGATATTGCCATATTGTAGACTAATATGCGTAATGCATAAGGTACTAAACGCGCGTTATTTTAGAAATATTGCAAAATTTCCAGCTTTTTTGGCGACAGGAAAGTTCTAGCGAGAAAATGTGTTTTGTAATAATTGTAATTGGAGTGTGTGTGATTACAAAAATGAATTGCTTTTGAAATTAGTTTTTGTGTAATTTTTAACTGTAATTTATCGACAACTGGACTATTTACCTTATATCATTATGGTATTTAACATGAAAATTAAAGAAAGTAACTCTCACATGCATATATTTGCTAAAAATACATACACGTAAATATTTAGCAATTAAAGTCAAAAATACACATGTTCCATTAGGTAGTTTTCGTGTAAATCCTAAATATGTTTTTTTCTGGGTACTGTATATTGTGACTATAGGAAATGCTATTTGCGACAGTATCATTTGAAATTCATAGACCGTTTTGTTTCAACTTTTTTCGCAAAATTTCCGGGGTACAGCTAATTTTGGTTTTACGAGGGAGGGAAATCAAAAAGGAAAAATATTCTGAATATTTACAAAAACTTTGTTGCTTTGAAAATTCTTACTAAACGCTATCAAAATATAGTTTCATCATCATTCAATATGATATTCTTAGTGTACTCCTGACTGATACGGTTTTCTTTTGTTCTATGTTTCTCCTGTTGTAAAAATGGGAAAAATCCTTAACTTGAATTAAACCGCTTTTTAAATTGCTAACTCAATATTTTACTTTTGACCTCATCATTCATTTAACTCAATACTCTATTACCCACTATTAACTACGACTTACTCAGTAAAGTCCGGACGATTTCCATCAGTTCACTGCAATTGAGAATTCTGGCTGACGGACCGTCCATTCGCAATAATTCACCCTGTAAAACAACAATAAAAATATCAGCTTTGAAATATTGCCTCTTTCCTATTCCATTCATAATCAGTTGAAATTCAATTAAAACGCGTTCTTAGCTTCTTATATGATACTTTCACACATTATTATATATGGGGTAAATTATGGAAAACTTGAGAAACCAGGGAAAAAAATATTTCCCGACAACAATTAGCGAAGTAATTAATTTTCGAAACTATGTAATAATAGGCAGATAGGAAACGTTGTGGCAAACCAACATAAAACTTTGTCCAACTTGTGGTATGTAAAAGCGATTTATCAAGTTGCCACCTGTGGTGTGTTTGGGGGCAATTAATAGGCCGAGGTTAAAGTGCGATCCGGACTTAGTCAGACGAAGACTTTGCCAAGTTCAGGAGGATAAGAATTTGCCAAATATTTACTCCATATGTCTCATGTCTTCATGGAACGCAATTTACCACTACTTTAAAGCATTCAAAACAGTATTGCTATATCAAGTTCAGTACCTTTTTTACAAAAGTTCTTATATTCCTGTGAAAATAATCAGCTAACAAGGTGGAAGGTGAATATATGCATCCAAAGAATGTCCGGAGATAAGCAATCAGCCAAAGCAAATTCATTAAATATGTGTGTATCTGAATCCGACTAACGAGCAAAAGCATGTCCAGCAAATTTTAATTTCACCTGAAGCTGAATATGTGGTTATCAATATTGTACGGACGTATAAAAGACTAAGCCGGATGAAAACAAAAACTGCCGTAGCGAACAAATGAGGAATAACAAGAGGGATTAAATTAAATTGGAAGGTTATTAGAGTTGAGTTTACATATTGTTTTTGCTCACATTTTTATGAATGTGGTGTATATGTGTGTGCATGGGGAAGCATAAAGCATACCAGCGGACATTGTTATGAATGTTAAAAGGAAATTAGGGAGCGGGATTCTCTGCTTTGCATTTTTCAGTTATAAGCTTAAAGTCGGATGTCATAATAAATGAGGTAGTAACAATGCCTAAACAGTCCATTCTACATCACTTAAAATAAGTTTCAACAGTTGTTAAATTGAATAATAACATATAACAATACCTTAAGCTAAAGCAGTAATATTGATTTTTCAAACAATGTTGACTTGCGACATTCACGCATTCCTTATTAATAGATTTCTTTACAATGAAAATTCCTTTAAGGAATTGAGGAAATTACATCCATTCAGGAAAGTTCTTCAGATTATACACGAGTTCTAGCAAAGTTTTACAATGTTCGGGCAATTTTCAAGTCTTTATTGTTATAGACTTTCCTTTCCAACTTTACCAAAGTCCCAGAAAATTAATTACTTTAAAATTCGTTTAAGATAGAACGCTGATTATTATTTAAATCATTACCGAGTATCAGAACAACTTTGTATTAAGAAGGTATAAATAAAACTGGAGCAAATATTTGAAATATACAGGGTGATTCAAAATTGGAGTCATTCCTTTTAAGGGGTGATAGAGGCTCCCTTGGGGAGTACGAGAAAAATAGTGAAAATTTTTTTTTCGAAAATTTCCAGAAGATATTAACAGTTGAAAACCGAACTTTATCTCTGTTATTAAATTAAAGTTTCTCAGTTTTTAATAACAATTAATTTATTTTACTATTTTTTCTGTACTCCTATAACAGCGCCAGACAACACCTGCAGAGGAATGACGCCAATTTTGAATCACCCTATATACTTAATATTTTATTGTGTTTTAATACAAGCAATTATTGTGAGGTAAACTTGCCATTAAACGCCAGAAAGAAAAACTGTGCACTAATTGAGCTCATATCTGATTCTGTGAGTTATTTTATACAAGGACATTATATTCAACTGGGAAAGGCGGCCAGTGTTGCGTATAACACGATTCAGCTGCCTTATCGGAAATGGTTTTTTCATAATTCTATTCAATGCGATCCTTATTTTTCTTCAATTCACCCCATGTTATTCTGCTTATGATCCTTTTCTTGTTTATCTTTTTACACGTTTTGCCCTCATGCAATATTGATAAACACGGGGTCATTCCTCAGGTAGATAAAAGGTCTACAGGCTGTACTACATTTTATAGTTCAAATATGTTAGTGTTCCAGCATCAGATCCAGTAACGTTGGATTCACTTTATGGATAGAAAAAAAAATGTTTTTCGATAATAAGTTCTAAAATTCGAGGTATAATAAGGTGCATAATACTGTGCCACTAAATCTTAATTGATTAATTAATTAGTTTATTTATTTATGACCATAGTAGTCACATTTTTGGGATACTTTTGAAAAACCTAAAAATTAGTTGATCATATTAATTGATGCCACAGTAATCAAATGTGCATATGCGAGACAATCCGCACTAACAAATATTAAGCATTCTAACTAAATGTTTAATTATACCATAGTTCGAGGCTTCTATTATTATGATGTACGACATTAATAAATAGTGCAATGAACATCATTCCAGTGAAAAATTATAATTAGATGAAACATTTTGTAGAATATTTCTGGTTTACGCGTAATACTTTTTGGCAAAAATTGAGCATTTTTTACTTGTGACCAATAAATTGGGGCTAACTGCGAATAGTTCAATCTGGAAACTTTGTATTTCCAATCAACTGAACCTGTTCTCATTAACTAATACTTTAATTTCATCCTATAGGTTCAAGTAATTTATGTTATGTAGTTTTTGTTCACTAGCCACTGTGCGTTTAGAGAACTGTAATATATTTTCAACCTATTAAGGTTCATTAATGAATTTAGATCCAAGTATTTTAGGTATTTATTTGGACCGCAATATTGAAACGCAAAAATTAACAGTTGTGATTAAGTAATTAAGTGGGATAAAAAATCCCAAACAATCTAGTTGAAAAAATTTCAATAATTTCTAAATAGTCATTGAACAGGAAAATGTGCTTCGAAATTTCTTAGCTGTGAGGTAGGCGAAAGCAAAAAGTAATTCCTTAAATTCGTAGACTCTCTATTCCTTTCTCTACACCAAAATAGATCAATACGTTTCTTGTTTTTCCAATACGAGCAATATTTTTTAAAGGCTTCTAACGAAAAATGCCACGCTCTTAGTTCATTTATTTATTTGTATAAATAAATGAACTTGCGCCCCCTTGGAGAAGAAAAAAGTGTCCGTTTACTAAAGAGAAAATATTGTGTGAAAATGCGTTATTTAATGATACTAGAAAAAACTGATAGTTATTGGGACACTTTCGTTTCCACACACAATAACGATTTTACCGTCATTTTACACAAATCTGAAAGAAAACACTGAATACGTGTTTGTGCGGGTTTGCCAAGCGTTTGATTCAGTCGCTCGAATTTCCAATCGACACAATAATCTGATAGAATACTTTTTTTGCAAATAAACTTTCATACTATTCGAGTGTGTTTAAGTAGCCTTCAGTGGCTTTTACTCATAGTTAAAAGAACTTTCACCTCTAGAATTTGCTCGACTGAGATATTTTCAAATATTTATTGGCTTTTAATATTTATAATTGTGACAGACTTTTAGACGACTAATTCCTTTTAAAAAAATTTACACCGTCTTCACAATAAATCAGGTATAAATTATTGGGATACAGAACCCTAACACGTACATCATTTAAATTTGATTGTGCTTATTATAGTTCAATGAGAATTTTGAATTTAAGTCTCATCGTGAATATGGTTTGCCTCATTGAATAAAATCTCTTTCACCTGTCAAGATGCTACATATTATATTTACTGATTTACTGCGTTCTGGTCTTCATACAATATTAATAGCCTCAGATTTATACCCCAGGTGGATAAAGGGCCTGCAATCTGGACCATATTTTACCTTGCCAGAAAGTCTTTGGAAGCCAAACTGCCGATAGGTTCTAGTTTGTATGAGAAAGAGACTTTATGTGTATTGTGTGCCGTATTTTATGGTAAAGAAAATTTGGTTAAAACCTGTCCAGATATTTGGATAGAGAACATTTATTTCATGACTCGAAAATTAATAACACCACCAATGTGGAAATGTTTAGTAAAAGTAATAAAACTTTGAGATTTTTGAGAAACTTTAATTTTTTCCGCATTAGTTTCATAAGCATGGGTTCTAAAGCGAATGTTAAATATAAAAACTTTTATTTTACGTGGCTTGTTTTCACAGTGAGTATCACAAGCAGCTGTGGCAGAGTTAAATAAATGTATTTGAATCTTCTATATTTATTAGTTATATGTTCGAAAAACAGAAATAGTAGAGATCCCGCTTTGAGTGAGCTTCTTGCAGAAAGAATCAAAGAGAATATCAATGATCATACAAAGCTAGAGAAACACCAAAACTTTTAATAATATGTATATAAACTGAAATTAACTCGATTATCAGATAACTTTGACTGGTTTGGTTTTTGATTTGTTCTAAATTAGAATCTGAATTGTTCTTGCTGCATATTGTCGTTATGTAAGTTTAATTATATTTAATTATTCAAATGACACAAATAAAATAATTTAATGTATTTCTAGACACAACATGTATATGAGTGTTTCTTCCAAATACGTATTTTTTACAAACTGCTCAGATAAGCGTTCTCCCGCAAAGCATTTGTTTTAAAGTCAGAGAAAACTAAAATATAAGAAACGTACTTATCTCTAAACCGACGAACATAAATAAACGTCACTATCCGATAAGAATATAAAAAGCGAAACTATTCGGGAAACATTACGAACAAGGCGGAAATAAGAACAAACCGAAAATAAAAGCTTTTTACCTAATTAGGTCTAGTAGAGATGGTTTCGTCAAAGGACAGGCCCGAGTTTCCTTTACTTCCTTTAATTACTTTCCTTTCAGTTCAGTGATATATACAAGTGAAGATTTTCCACTAATTAGACTACAGTCTTAATTTAATTGCAATTAATGTTCAATGTGTCAATTTAGAAAAATATACTCGTGGATATTTTCTGTTTTATTAAAACCAGTGGCAGCATCGATTTCCCAGCATTTCGAAACCGTTCAAATTTACAAACTATTCGCCCTGCGCCCAGAAAAGATTGTGCTGAGATGAGATACTGGAACTTTGTTTTCCAAGTTAACTGTCTCGTAAACATTGTAAATGAGTAAACCGTCACACACAGTCGACATTCCAACATTTACATTTATCCAATGGGAAAATATTTGGAACTTCCTCTCCAAAAGTTTCACTTGAAGAGAGTGAAGTGCGAAAAGTGGAAGGGTAAAGCGAAAAGTTGACGCAAGATGAGAATTGCATAAGAAAAACTTTTTTTGTGATATGAAATCTACAGAATTTTGTAATTGGTAAGAATGGTTTAAAGCAGTTTTGCCCCGTCTCTACATATTTTTAAGATGAATTAAGTTTAAATGTGTGATTTAAAATCTACGATTTAGATATATTGATGCATACACTGTTGATTATTCAAACTGCTTCAGAAATAAGCATCTGTCATCCATAACCATTTGATGGATTTTATCAGTGATTTCTGGAGTAGTAGCGAAAACAGATCCTCCAGAAAGTTCAGCGTCACTTGAGTCCATATGGCTACTCCGAAAATTTTGAAGCCACTTATAAACTGTTCTAATTGAAGGTGCAGAGGCACCGTAATGTTTATCAAGCTTCTCTTTAGTCTCTTGAAGCGATTTGCTTTTCATAAAATAATTTACGTTTAATTAAGGCTCTGTTTTTCATTAAGTACGCGAAATTCTGTCTCATCCATGATTTGAAAACCTCCCGACTTCTTCGTTTCAAACAAACGTCAAACACAAAGAAGTAAACCGATCTGGCTGATACTAACAGAAAATAACGTCTATAGGACTTTTCAAACCACCCTCGTATCTCAATATTTTTAAGTGAAAATACAAGAGAATTTATAAAATGCGCTAGAGATAAAGCATCAAACGATAATATCAAGAAAAGGGTAGCGCAAAGTAAATAATTTTTCAGGATTAGTCTGTGGCCACGTGAATTAAAATTTGCAGAGATTGGACTACTTAACTAACTGGAAAACAAACCGGAATAACGTTATGAAATTAAAAAAAAATATTTGCATATAAAAGTACAATATTTGCATTTGTGGTATCAACCACTGTATTGAATCTGCCTCAAATTTTGTATCTTGTTTTTTCCCTGGAACGCAACTTACAATTAATGCAATTGTATTTTGAAATAATTTTTTCTCAAATAGGACTATCCTTCTGTCCTTTCTCTCAAATAATATGTCCATAAAATGAAAGAGTTGAAAACAGTTTCAAAAAATGTAAACATATTCCATTCGTTTCTAAATTTTTGTTTACTTTAGAGTAAATTTTCAATTGTTATAATATGAACCACCGAAAAGACACTTAAAGCTAGAACAGAAGCGATTTGAAATATGCAAACACTTACAGGGAATTTCATTTTTTAAATAGTAAAAATGTGTATCGGTTTTCTAGTACGAAAATCGTCAAAGCTTTTCTTCTACTGTAGACTATTGAAACATTCTGAAGATTTTTAATTGGGATCTAACCGATATCCTAAATCTTCGCATTTATATCTATAAGGCATGAAAGCGGAATTTAATATCCACACTTGAGCGACAGTGCTGAATAAAGCTGATGTCCATGCATTATTAATAGATAAGAACCGCTATTTCAGGACGTTTAACCACCTGTCATAAACCATTGCTGGCCTGTCTGCACCATCATCACCGCACACTATCTTTGGCCTGACAACTATTATTGTTCCACAAGACAACCGCAAAATCAAATCACCATTGCGTTACTCTAAAGATAGTTCTTTAGTTCCGAGCCGAAGGTTTATTATCTTTGGTTAAGCTTAAAGCACAAGTAATGCAAAAATAGGAAGCTTTTTATGTGTTTTACATTGCACACGCTAAAGAAACGAACGCGTATCGATTGAATAACTACAAATTTAGAATATTAAATAATATTTTGGAATTCGCTATTTGCAATGGATAATTCAGATTCGTAAAAGCTATAAGCAATTGCAGTAAACGCTTACAATGCGTACGTACGTAACATTTTCCAATCCTACAATATTTTCTGCTGCTACGTTTGTATTGAAATTTTAAATTTCACTTATGAGCCAGCTGACAAAACAGCGTACTATTAACTTTCCCCGGTAAAATGTATATTTTCCAGAGCAGTATTGAATATTAAGAGTTTTCCTTTGAAATTATATAAATGCGACCCGAAAACGTAGGTATTTTATTGCAACATTGCTTGAATTCGTCTGAGTGCCACACAATCATATTCTTGCAGTTGCTAACATACATAGCCATTTACCACACTTTTACCAGAAATTGAAAAGTGACTTCAATGGCCTCTTTCTTTAGATCCCGAGAAAAACAATGCATTTATTACTTTCTTGTCGAAGAGAAAATCATCAGGCTCTGAGTTAATAATTCTATATGAGTATACATAAAAGGTTGACTACTTAGTTGAATGCTGTTTCAGTTCCCGTTGCAAATATAACTTATAATGTATATTGCGTTCATTGCAGTTTGAGATATACATTCAGGGCCTGTGTCTGCACACTAATCGATTTAGCACATCACTCAGTTATAATTTATTACTTTGTAAGTCTTTTAAACTTAAAAGTAAGTCACGGATAGGACGCTTTCATAAAGCGTTTTTAACTGACGAAGTGAGACCACGATCATGAATTCTTCTATAAAATTACATTAGAATGGGTTTGGAAGAATTATACGACCGATATTCAATGATAAGGCAAAAGTTCAGGAAGATCAATTGGGAAGATTTGTGTCAAAAATCTATGTCTATTCGACCTTAGAATAAGGAAAGTTACCGAAAGTGAATAAATTTCTTTCGTTTCAGAATTTTATTAGGTTGGGAAATGTTGCTAAAACTATTTGACATCTTCAGCAAACATGTTTATGTATATTGTAGAGGCCACTTTTATTGAAGCACTAGGTACAGAACGCAGCAATATATGAACCTTTAAATGTATATTACCAAGGAAGGACAAAACATATGCATTTTGCTATTCAACAAATTCAGTAATGAGTCTCGACAAGTTAATAGACGAACATTACATTAAGAATAGAAACAGAAGGTCCCAAAACTAATTCCACACAATGCAAATTTTAATGTTTTTGTACATCAAATCTACAATTCATTCCCATTATTTACATCTATTTGATTCCCAGGAAATCAGATAATTTTTCATAGTCTCCATTGCGGAATTATCCACACAAAGAGGTTCTGTGCTGTGGAGAGATAAGGTTTTTATAAAAGGGAATTTGTTTTAGAAATCCTCAGAATACGACAAACGAGGAGACAAATAATAGGGCTTTTGTAGTTTTAAAATGGCTTTTTATAATAAATTTCTTTGTGGTGAATTTTGCAGCATAAGTTTTACTTGGAATGCAAATTAATGCTTATCTGATGGAATCTTTCAGCAGATTAACTGTGCCTTTGTAGATTGATTTGAAAATGAGGCAAATATATACTTAACTTAATGCAACAATAACTAACTTAAATAGTACGTAAATACGACTTGTATATTACATATATACGACCAGTCATTTATTTATTCGGTTTATAAATTATTTAAGAGGCAACGCAATAAATCAAATGTAGAAGAAACTAAAGCAATGTTTTCAACTAAAAGTTAATAATAAAGTGTATAACCATAAAAGTAACTTCTGCATTAGATCAAAGAGAAAGCTACACTTGCTTAGGAAAAACTCCATATAGATTCATACTGTTCAGTATCTTGATAACCAGATAAATGGAGGCAGTTCAATTTTATTTTCATAAATATCAGCAATTGTATGACTTTGAAGAAAGCTATTATGCGATATATTATATATATCGAAGATAATCATAATTATGTTATATTTTCAAGCAACTTCTCTATTTTTGATCTACATTTAATACGCAGAATATTGAAGAATCTTGCAGAAAACATATAAATATCGTTAGCAAAATAAATATGCTTTTTGGTAAAAAAACATATTGAAGTTCTGAAAGAATATTTTTTAAATTAAATGAAAAATTGGTACTATTTACGCGAAACTAAAAGTCACTTTCAAGTGTTTCGCACAGATAAAGTTACTGACTTTTCAGTTGTAAAATACGTATTTATGTTACCTTTTGCGTGAGTTGTGAATTCAAACATGTATATATTGGACCGAGAATTTCTGAAATTTAACAATTTTCTTAAGCACTTAAAATACTGGAACAAATTCGGTTTTTTTTTAATGTAGTCGTCGCTTTGTAGAACTTTACTATGGAATACTATTATTTGCTTCTCAGGCTCTGTTTTACTTCGATGGGTTTCTGATGTTTTTTAGCATTCTAAATTTTACTTTCATTTTATATTGCGCTATCTTTATAGCAAATTCTTTAAGTTCAGAATTCAGATTCCGTTATTTTGTGTTATATTATATTTCGCGACACTTTTGTCAAACGTATATTTTATATAAGCATTCACACTGCCAGTGACACGAATTAAAACAAAATGGGATAGTCATAACGAAAGAGCAGATTTGGATTCGTTTTAGTCAAATTAAAAAAGCAAGTATATAAAAAAAACGAATCCGAAACTGCTGTCAGTTAAATTACAAGGACAAGCTCGTAGATGAATAAGGTAAATAAATAAAAAATAAAAAGAAAACTAGCAATCCTTTTTGAAAAACGTGTGAATAGATCAGACGTATAAATCATCAACCATCGATTTATGGCTAACACAAATTAACTTTCTTTCTATTTTTTTTAAATAGGCTAATATTCGCTATCTGGTATTTGAGATCAAATTAAACTAATGGAAGCTTAGTTAAAACTGGAAATCTGGTTTGAAAGTTTTATTACATTAGTCCAAGTTTTATTTTAATTTTAAGTTTCGTTCTTGAAAATGTCTACCAATGGCTGAAAATAGGAAAATAGAATGCTGAACAGTCGGATTTAAGCAATAATTTTATACGCCTGAATTTTTTGAGCATTCATTAATTTTTAATTTTACTTTGGAATTTAAATAAGCATTTCAGGGGTAGGTTTCAGCCCAGCTCGAGCATAGATTATTTATGCTTTTGGTATATGTATAATAATACACATATTGAAGCAAGTTGGATATGTAAGTCAATATAGGGAAAGCTACCTGAATATATCTGACATGATAAGTTCAATATTTACTTATGTGCTTGTTGGCTGTGTACGTATACATACTTAATATTGACACAGAAACAAGAGTGATATATAAAACAACCCCATTTGGTACTTAATTGTGGGGCATTATTTCTATGAATACGGAATTTGCATATAAAGCATATTGCCGTTTTTCAAATTAGTCAAGCTCATTCGTATTAGAAGTTTGATTTTTCCGTTAATAAATTAAAGAGATATTAAAATCAGATTTTACCATTACACCTAAAATCGACATACGCGACATTATTAATAAACCAGTTGCATTTGCATTTTGTTACAACACACAAGGTTATAGAACGGTTCAAAACAAAACTATGTGGCTTCATTCTCGTGTGATGAAAAGAAAGAATTGTTCAAATCAAATATTTCAAATAAAAAGGCCGTTTTGTATCTAGCGATTTTAAAATATCTATTTCTGGTCGTTAGAAATTTCATCTGCACTTTCAAGAAGCGATCCTGCTCATTCTGCTCATCACTGATCAATATCTGTCGCGAATGTACTCGGTTTATCGATTATTTATTAATTAATTGTTACACATTTATATTTCGTAGATTCTAATTAACCATTAACCTACAACCTCCTATTTCCTGCTACCTTGTACAGATATTTATATTCCTGATCATACAAATCAGCTTCTTAAATGCAAATTGCAATTTCTTTCCGTCATTATGCATAATTGTTTGATTGCCTTGAACATGTATTTTTTTCTGAAAGCAATAATGTAAACCCAAGTAAGATCAGTCAGTCTAAAAGTGCAAGGTTTGAAACAGTAGGTAACGGCTTAAAGAAATTATACATTTTTATCAGGTAAATAGGCTATATGTAAAAATTGATAAAATATGGGGGGACTTGCAGAGTTATAGAAATGTACAAATATGTACAATTTTATCAGATTACTTTACCGTTAATTTGACGGAAATCGTCAAAATTTAGAAGCCATTTAAAAAAAAACCAGTTCAATAAGTCAGATATATTATGAACCTATTAATTTTAAATTAAGTTTAAATTGTTGATTTGCAACTATATCAGCAAATTACATAATTTTGATGATGGCGCAATTTTACAAATTATTTTGCCGACTTTAGAATAATTGATCATTGAAAACTTGGATAACGTATGAAACAGTTGCTGTAGGCAATCAAGCTTTCAAAAGTTTTAAAGTATCAATCTCGTTTAAGTTGGTGATTTCCCGAGAAGCAGTTCAGATGGCAGGCTCCAAAATTTTGATCAATGATGAAGACATATTTTGGAAGCAGTTATATGAAGAATTTAGAAAGGATAAAGCAGATCTACTAGAATACGTAGACATTATGCAAAAATGGGCTGATAGTCAACCACATTTTCCTGAGCGACCGAGTAAGTAAATCTATGAACGAAAGACTTTATTAGATATGCAGTCATTTGCATAAAATATATCTTTGTTCAATATTCAATATACCTCTGATAAGAATGCAAGCATCCCAAAAAATATAAATTAAAGAAAAATGAAAATCTGAATTATAGTGTAAAGTGCCTTATTGGCAAAATGAGTCGATTGAGTTTCTTTAGAAATACATTTTTCCTCAGTCAAAGCATTCATTCTATCGGAACAACTGCCTTTGAAGTTGTAACATATTCATTTTATGTTCTGTTTCTGCGGTGATTCTCCACGGGTAGATGGAAAGTGGAAGCAAAGCCAAAATTAATTTTAATTTCTTTGTTCCAGGTCATGAAATCCTCCGCTTTGTAATATTATACAACAAATTTAGCATAGAAAAAGCCAAGGCGAAATTGGATATGTACTATTCAATTAGAAACCTAATGCCGGAATATTTTCAAACCCATCCATTAAGCGCAGATATTGTTTTCCATAGTAAAGTGTGGTGAGTTATCGTCGAAACATTTTAATAATGTGAAGAGCAATTGAGAGGATGTAGCTTATAGCAGTGAAAAACAAACCTTTGAAAAATTTGTCAAATTACTTGGGTTACTTGAAATGTGGTTCCCTAAAGAACCCACACTGCCACATCATAACCATTTGCCAAGCGAATAAATTAATTAGCGCATTTCAGCCTCATGGTACCACTACCAAAACCAACAAGTGATTACTCCAGGATAATATACAATACACTTAATCCAGAGTATGACGATCCAAAACACTTGAATCATGATATATTTATATCCTCTTTTATTCATGTCCTGGAATGTTTGATTCGCGAAGATCTGTGCTATAAATTTCATTATATTATGGACTGTAAACCGGTTACAATGGGACATATTCCAAAATTTAAGCCAATGGGCTTTAAGAAAGTCTTCATAATATTGGAAGTGAGTATGTTAATAATTTAGGTGAAAAACATTTGAGCATTTCAAAAGGCAGATTTATTAATATAAAAAGGCATAAAAAATCTCATCAGCGGTGGGTTTTAAAATGATTCCAGATATTTCGATTTCAATTTAAATAAAATGAAGTTTGGGTAAAATCGCCAACTTGCAAAAATAGCTAACTTATTCAAAATATGTTTCAGAAAGTGTTCTCCAATAGGTTAGCGTCGATTTGTTTGGTAAATGTCGCAGATTATTGCGAAAGTTTCATCAATGTCGTAGTCAAACCTATTTTGAGCGCCAAGATGAAAGAAAGGGTAAGTCTTAACGAAAAATAATCAGTAAGAAATTGTAACAAAATTTGATGCAACAATTTACTATTAACCAAGCACATCATCTTTAAGAATCCATGTTATAACGAGTAATGAAAGATATTTGAAATACAAATAGTTTCAAATAATTTTAACTAAGAATCAAACGATTTTAGCCAGAAAATTACTAGCTACATTTGTGAATTCCCTTTTATCCATGTTCATAGTCGAACAAAGTAAAATTCAGTACTTGAATAAATGAAAAATAGTATAAATCATTAAAGTCGAATTGCTCAAATTTTTCGGCGTCCTATCTAAGTTCGCAGTTTGGCAATAATTTTATTGATTCCTGCAATATTTGCAATTATTTCAGCTGAAGATAGTTTCAAATTTTGAACTGACTCAAATATATGGCAAAGAGCGTTTACCCAGAGATGCAGGAGGAGACTTGAAATCACTCTCAGAAATGAATGGTATGTAATCGTATAAAATCATACAAATACAAACTTATTTAAAATAATTACACGGATACCAGAGAGCACCGCAAAACTTATTATAATAAACGTAGCATCATAAACTTAAACTAAAGCGGACCTACACGAGTAAATTTATAAGACAAAAGCGACAAATAATAGCACAAAAATTTGAAAAACTATGATGCTTTTTTAAAGTTGCCACAGAAACTAATCCAACTAAAACCAACCCCTCGTTTTACAATTTTAGCTCACTTTTTCAGATAAGTTTCGGGAAATTTTAATACATTGTGGCAAATACATGTGTTTTGAAATCTAGATATAAGACAATAATTTAAATGAATTGATGCAAATGAAAAATCATCAATTACTAAACAGTATTCGACTATATAAATAAGAAGAAATAAATCAGCAGCTATTTTGTATATTTTCAGATTTATTGATAGAATATTACGAAACGAAAAAGGATGTGTTTGATAAGTTAGAAAAGTTGACAGTTGATGAATCATTGAGGCCAGCTAAATTGAAAAATGATGAAATATTGGGGTACTACGGAAATTTCAAAAAAATTCAGTTAGATTAGATACATGTTTATTAGGCCACTTGCGCGGCCAAAGCATGCCGTTAACGAACAAAGTAAGACCAAGAGCTGTAACTTTGAATAAGAAACTTTTTTAGCGAGTAAGAAACGTTTTTAAGTCTGTAGTCAATAATTTAATCAATAAACGTCGGTATACACAAGTCGTGCGTTTCGTGTGAGTAAGGAACTTAGGGGAGATAGAAGGTAGGTTTCTGAATACACCTTGAATATGAGGCTTAATTTGGTTTTGTTTGAATACAGGCCTTTATGGCACTACTTTATCTGACTCAAATAATTCGGGTAAGCTTCAATTCTTTGTTAAAACAGCTCTTCGTTCAACAAGTTCAGTGTAACAGACACAATTAAATATGAATCACAACTTAAATTTTTACTAGTGTAGATGATAATTTAATATATATATTTATATTTGCGCGACTACACTACAAAACAAAGACCTCCAATGCAGATCCTTGTTTGAAGCTGGTCGACCTTTATGTGTTTTGTTTTTTTAGTTATGTAATACATTTATCTAGACAACATTTAAATAATAAAGGGTGTTCACATTGAAAATTGTAGCAAAAAATGAGTATCACTTGACCCCGATAGTTCACCGGTCAAGGTAGACAACGTAGATATAAAATGTTATAGGCCAGAACCTATTTTACAAATCTTTATTATCAAGATTATGCTAAAAGATTAGACTTAGCTCAGTTAGTGTTAGCGGCTTATTGTATAAATTACCAGAATACATTAGATATAGTTTTTTTTATTATTGTATTATCGTACCCACTATCTAATAATTTAGCTATATAATTACGAATAGCGCATTAATTATAATTGCCTAAAGCACCTAGCTATAAATATGCAATTCAATGATTAGTAAAAATTTCTATTCCTATATAAGTTATCACTCCTGCCAGCTCCAATACTGACATGGAATTGGCTGCTGGACAATTTGGCATGGCAGTTATATTAATGTACAATAATAATTAAAAATAAATGAGCATTGAAAACCGTTCATCAATAATTAGCTAGAAATACTGGCTTCTAAGTCGATCCTATAACTATGCGGGTCTTTACGATCCCACATTTCAAGTAAAACCGTGATATTTTTGCTTCGAGCCGACGAACTATATAATTGCACAAGACTTGCAACAAACGTTTTTATCGTGGTGTTTGCAACTTTAAACATTTGACACCGTTTTCAATAAACCACGTCGATTCGCAATGCCGAACGCGAACTTTTGCCAGTGAAATTTAATTATTCGGTCGGCGATTAAAATAAAAATGAATTTCAATAATTTGCTTCATACGAACAAGGAAGAAGTTCGAAGTGCAGTGTTGGAAAAGTTGGGCAAAAGTGCAGATGATATTGAAAATGACAAACAGCTGTTGAAAAATTGGTTCCAGTATCAGACGCATTTACCAGAAGTTCCATGTAAGTAAACTGATTTTGTTTCGATATTTATGAAAATTGGAAGGCTACCGCTCCAAAGCTACTGTAAAATGTAAAGCCAGATTTATATTTCTTGGCGTGTCTCAATGCTCTTTCGGAAACTAATAAAACTACAGGAATCGTCTAAGTGGAAAAGGTGACTGGTTAATTGGATTTTCTATTAGAAGCTAATGAACTCAGGTAAACAACCTGCCTTTGTTTTCTACATTTTACTGAATTTCTAAGTTGCTTCGTTTCACTATTGATTTCAAATTTCTCATAGAAGCTTTATAAACGCATGAAAACAGTTTCTGAAAACATCTGGTTTTAAAATTACAAGCAATATCAAAACATATTTTTCACAAAGTTTAGGAAGGATTCATTTCGCAAGCTACATTAGAAAGTTAAATCTGACAAAAAGCTAAAATAATCAACGAAATAAGGCAAAACATTAATCAGACTATAATAATTAGCAGCCAATCATCGTTAGAGTTCTTTGGCGTAATTAAGCACACCATTACCACAGTAAACGAAAGTTATTGGAAACCAGAAAAGATTGCATTAATTTTAGAAATTTTACATTACAACGGGTTAGTGCTCACCAACAAATATTGAATACTTTTGAAAATGTTCCTATAATTCGTTTAATGGTCCTAGCAAATATGGTGATCAAATATAAGGTAGCTTAACCAAAAGGACGTAAATGCAGACACAAAAGTTGATATTTTTTTTAATGAATGAAAAAGTGCTGTACGTGTTTTTATGTCTAACGATGGGTCATAAAAAATGCCATAATTCCAGCAGTCGGAAGAAAAATGGAATATTTGGACGAAAAAATAGTGAAAAGTTCTCCTCATGACAATGAAAATAGTGTAGAAATATTTTACAAACATTTCAATCAATCCCAAGTTCTTCCACTGGAATTACCTTTAATCCACTATCGCAGATCCTCATTTGGACATTTTTTTAGTTTATATACACTGTAAAATTTAATTTTTGTATTTAGAAATGATAGCTTATGTGTTTGGGAGTTTATTGCTCAATACATCCGAAAATGCATAACGCGCCTGCTTGTGATAAAACGTATAGAATAGTACATAACCAAAATTTCTAAAAAAATTAACGTAATACAATCCACGATTGGTTGAGAAAAACTGATGAAAAATTAACTTCAAATGAAACAATAAATTATATTTCGTTTAACCAATCATTCTGCAATTATCGAAAGTACATCAGTTGTAATTTTTCAGGTGATTCTGTTCTTGAGCTATTCCTAATAGTGAATAAATTCAACTTAGAAAAATGCAAAGAAAAACTATGCAATTATTACACCATCCGGAACGAGATTCCCGATATGTATGTGAATAAAAATCCCAAGTTTGATCACATGAAGGACATCGCTAATACTGTGTAAGTGAAGCAAAAAAAAATAAAAATTACTAATACAACTAAGATTTGCTGCTTTCAGATATGTTATACCTTTGCCGAAATTAACGCCGTCCTTGAGCCGAGTAACTCTTATAAAACTGAAGGATTTTGATCCCGTGAAATTCAAACCCCTCAATTTTTTTGCCCACACATACAATATTGTGGAGATTCGAATAAGGGAAGATGTGCTGCTTACCGACTCTATTATTTACGATATGGAAGGTTGTCAGGCAAAACATTTGATGAAGATGCGACTGGGATTATTGCGAAATTCAGCAACAATACTTGAGGTAATTTGTGTTTTCGAAAATTGGACAAATTTCACAACGCTCATAATAAAACATATGGAAATTAGCCTTAGAACAATGTTTAAAATCGTAAATTACAGCAGATTTTCATGGGTTTGCAACCCTATAAATTGTTTTGTAATTAGGTCGTTGCAGAAGGCTGATTATCTTTTCTTCAAGTTGACAATTAGGACTTGCATTGTCCGGCAAATAAAATTGGCTTTTTTGGCGCAAATATGAAAGAAATAAAGCAATATTATATACCATAATCGTTTCGCAGTGTTAATAAAATGTACGAGTATATGTAAAGTTCTCATTTTTAGAAATCATAATAACTTTTAAAAATTCAACTTAGCTAGTGTTCATTTAATTAAATGACAAATTCTATTTAGATAACATTGGCAGTGTGTGTTCTATCTATTTCAAATCTACGGAAGTTGTAAATGTATTTTTCTTGGTTTCAGAAAGTGTTTTCGACTCGCTTGGAAGGAATTCATTATATCAACCTACCCAGTTCCATGCAGGTTATAGTAAATCTGATGAAAACATTGTTAAAGGAAAAAATGAGGAAAAGAGTAAGTCTCTTGAATTGTATTTTCCGGCTGTTTCTTGCTAGAACTTTCTAGAAATGACAAAATATTTTCTGATAATTACAGCTCCATGTTCACAAAGACTTGGAGAGTTTGCAAAAACACTTTTCCAAAGAAATTTTACCTCAAGAATATGGTGGAGAGTGTAGATCAATAATCGAGCTCCATGGTAAAATTATTTCCGTTTATTTATCATTATTCTCACTATAATGATGAACTATCAATTTCCAGAACTCTGGCTGAGGAAATTAGACCACCATCAAGAACTGTTTGACCATTTGGATACTTTGCTGCCCCCAAGCAGTAACAACGCGTCTCAAGAGATTGAAGTGAACATACCAGAAAACTGTGTGTCTAATTTTCAACAACTTTGCATTGACTGATTGATGACCACTAATTTGATCTCTAAGATTTGACGATCATTAGTTTACCAAGAGTGAGCTTTAGACAATAGAAGATTTTTCATTGTCTAAATTTATTTAGCTTAAGACATACTTAGCTCAGGAGTGTGTGTGC
>NW_026018857.1:33357-66981 GCF_020466585.1 Dendroctonus ponderosae
GCACACACACTCCTGAGCTAAGTATGTCTTAAGCTAAATAAATTTAGACAATGAAAAATCTTCTATTGTCTAAAGCTCACTCTTGGTAAACTAATGATCGTCAAATCTTAGAGATCAAATTAGTGGTCATCAATCAGTCAATGCAAAGTTGTTGAAAATTAGACACACAGTTTTCTGGTATGTTCACTTCAATCTCTTGAGACGCGTTGTTACTGCTTGGGGGCAGCAAAGTATCCAAATGGTCAAACAGTTCTTGATGGTGGTCTAATTTCCTCAGCCAGAGTTCTGGAAATTGATAGTTCATCATTATAGTGAGAATAATGATAAATAAACGGAAATAATTTTACCATGGAGCTCGATTATTGATCTACACTCTCCACCATATTCTTGAGGTAAAATTTCTTTGGAAAAGTGTTTTTGCAAACTCTCCAAGTCTTTGTGAACATGGAGCTGTAATTATCAGAAAATATTTTGTCATTTCTAGAAAGTTCTAGCAAGAAACAGCCGGAAAATACAATTCAAGAGACTTACTCTTTTCCTCATTTTTTCCTTTAACAATGTTTTCATCAGATTTACTATAACCTGCATGGAACTGGGTAGGTTGATATAATGAATTCCTTCCAAGCGAGTCGAAAACACTTTCTGAAACCAAGAAAAATACATTTACAACTTCCGTAGATTTGAAATAGATAGAACACACACTGCCAATGTTATCTAAATAGAATTTGTCATTTAATTAAATGAACACTAGCTAAGTTGAATTTTTAAAAGTTATTATGATTTCTAAAAATGAGAACTTTACATATACTCGTACATTTTATTAACACTGCGAAACGATTATGGTATATAATATTGCTTTATTTCTTTCATATTTGCGCCAAAAAAGCCAATTTTATTTGCCGGACAATGCAAGTCCTAATTGTCAACTTGAAGAAAAGATAATCAGCCTTCTGCAACGACCTAATTACAAAACAATTTATAGGGTTGCAAACCCATGAAAATCTGCTGTAATTTACGATTTTAAACATTGTTCTAAGGCTAATTTCCATATGTTTTATTATGAGCGTTGTGAAATTTGTCCAATTTTCGAAAACACAAATTACCTCAAGTATTGTTGCTGAATTTCGCAATAATCCCAGTCGCATCTTCATCAAATGTTTTGCCTGACAACCTTCCATATCGTAAATAATAGAGTCGGTAAGCAGCACATCTTCCCTTATTCGAATCTCCACAATATTGTATGTGTGGGCAAAAAAATTGAGGGGTTTGAATTTCACGGGATCAAAATCCTTCAGTTTTATAAGAGTTACTCGGCTCAAGGACGGCGTTAATTTCGGCAAAGGTATAACATATCTGAAAGCAGCAAATCTTAGTTGTATTAGTAATTTTTATTTTTTTTTGCTTCACTTACACAGTATTAGCGATGTCCTTCATGTGATCAAACTTGGGATTTTTATTCACATACATATCGGGAATCTCGTTCCGGATGGTGTAATAATTGCATAGTTTTTCTTTGCATTTTTCTAAGTTGAATTTATTCACTATTAGGAATAGCTCAAGAACAGAATCACCTGAAAAATTACAACTGATGTACTTTCGATAATTGCAGAATGATTGGTTAAACGAAATATAATTTATTGTTTCATTTGAAGTTAATTTTTCATCAGTTTTTCTCAACCAATCGTGGATTGTATTACGTTAATTTTTTTAGAAATTTTGGTTATGTACTATTCTATACGTTTTATCACAAGCAGGCGCGTTATGCATTTTCGGATGTATTGAGCAATAAACTCCCAAACACATAAGCTATCATTTCTAAATACAAAAATTAAATTTTACAGTGTATATAAACTAAAAAAATGTCCAAATGAGGATCTGCGATAGTGGATTAAAGGTAATTCCAGTGGAAGAACTTGGGATTGATTGAAATGTTTGTAAAATATTTCTACACTATTTTCATTGTCATGAGGAGAACTTTTCACTATTTTTTCGTCCAAATATTCCATTTTTCTTCCGACTGCTGGAATTATGGCATTTTTTATGACCCATCGTTAGACATAAAAACACGTACAGCACTTTTTCATTCATTAAAAAAAATATCAACTTTTGTGTCTGCATTTACGTCCTTTTGGTTAAGCTACCTTATATTTGATCACCATATTTGCTAGGACCATTAAACGAATTATAGGAACATTTTCAAAAGTATTCAATATTTGTTGGTGAGCACTAACCCGTTGTAATGTAAAATTTCTAAAATTAATGCAATCTTTTCTGGTTTCCAATAACTTTCGTTTACTGTGGTAATGGTGTGCTTAATTACGCCAAAGAACTCTAACGATGATTGGCTGCTAATTATTATAGTCTGATTAATGTTTTGCCTTATTTCGTTGATTATTTTAGCTTTTTGTCAGATTTAACTTTCTAATGTAGCTTGCGAAATGAATCCTTCCTAAACTTTGTGAAAAATATGTTTTGATATTGCTTGTAATTTTAAAACCAGATGTTTTCAGAAACTGTTTTCATGCGTTTATAAAGCTTCTATGAGAAATTTGAAATCAATAGTGAAACGAAGCAACTTAGAAATTCAGTAAAATGTAGAAAACAAAGGCAGGTTGTTTACCTGAGTTCATTAGCTTCTAATAGAAAATCCAATTAACCAGTCACCTTTTCCACTTAGACGATTCCTGTAGTTTTATTAGTTTCCGAAAGAGCATTGAGACACGCCAAGAAATATAAATCTGGCTTTACATTTTACAGTAGCTTTGGAGCGGTAGCCTTCCAATTTTCATAAATATCGAAACAAAATCAGTTTACTTACATGGAACTTCTGGTAAATGCGTCTGATACTGGAACCAATTTTTCAACAGCTGTTTGTCATTTTCAATATCATCTGCACTTTTGCCCAACTTTTCCAACACTGCACTTCGAACTTCTTCCTTGTTCGTATGAAGCAAATTATTGAAATTCATTTTTATTTTAATCGCCGACCGAATAATTAAATTTCACTGGCAAAAGTTCGCGTTCGGCATTGCGAATCGACGTGGTTTATTGAAAACGGTGTCAAATGTTTAAAGTTGCAAACACCACGATAAAAACGTTTGTTGCAAGTCTTGTGCAATTATATAGTTCGTCGGCTCGAAGCAAAAATATCACGGTTTTACTTGAAATGTGGGATCGTAAAGACCCGCATAGTTATAGGATCGACTTAGAAGCCAGTATTTCTAGCTAATTATTGATGAACGGTTTTCAATGCTCATTTATTTTTAATTATTATTGTACATTAATATAACTGCCATGCCAAATTGTCCAGCAGCCAATTCCATGTCAGTATTGGAGCTGGCAGGAGTGATAACTTATATAGGAATAGAAATTTTTACTAATCATTGAATTGCATATTTATAGCTAGGTGCTTTAGGCAATTATAATTAATGCGCTATTCGTAATTATATAGCTAAATTATTAGATAGTGGGTACGATAATACAATAATAAAAAAAACTATATCTAATGTATTCTGGTAATTTATACAATAAGCCGCTAACACTAACTGAGCTAAGTCTAATCTTTTAGCATAATCTTGATAATAAAGATTTGTAAAATAGGTTCTGGCCTATAACATTTTATATCTACGTTGTCTACCTTGACCGGTGAACTATCGGGGTCAAGTGATACTCATTTTTTGCTACAATTTTCAATGTGAACACCCTTTATTATTTAAATGTTGTCTAGATAAATGTATTACATAACTAAAAAAACAAAACACATAAAGGTCGACCAGCTTCAAACAAGGATCTGCATTGGAGGTCTTTGTTTTGTAGTGTAGTCGCGCAAATATAAATATATATATTAAATTATCATCTACACTAGTAAAAATTTAAGTTGTGATTCATATTTAATTGTGTCTGTTACACTGAACTTGTTGAACGAAGAGCTGTTTTAACAAAGAATTGAAGCTTACCCGAATTATTTGAGTCAGATAAAGTAGTGCCATAAAGGCCTGTATTCAAACAAAACCAAATTAAGCCTCATATTCAAGGTGTATTCAGAAACCTACCTTCTATCTCCCCTAAGTTCCTTACTCACACGAAACGCACGACTTGTGTATACCGACGTTTATTGATTAAATTATTGACTACAGACTTAAAAACGTTTCTTACTCGCTAAAAAAGTTTCTTATTCAAAGTTACAGCTCTTGGTCTTACTTTGTTCGTTAACGGCATGCTTTGGCCGCGCAAGTGGCCTAATAAACATGTATCTAATCTAACTGAATTTTTTTGAAATTTCCGTAGTACCCCAATATTTCATCATTTTTCAATTTAGCTGGCCTCAATGATTCATCAACTGTCAACTTTTCTAACTTATCAAACACATCCTTTTTCGTTTCGTAATATTCTATCAATAAATCTGAAAATATACAAAATAGCTGCTGATTTATTTCTTCTTATTTATATAGTCGAATACTGTTTAGTAATTGATGATTTTTCATTTGCATCAATTCATTTAAATTATTGTCTTATATCTAGATTTCAAAACACATGTATTTGCCACAATGTATTAAAATTTCCCGAAACTTATCTGAAAAAGTGAGCTAAAATTGTAAAACGAGGGGTTGGTTTTAGTTGGATTAGTTTCTGTGGCAACTTTAAAAAAGCATCATAGTTTTTCAAATTTTTGTGCTATTATTTGTCGCTTTTGTCTTATAAATTTACTCGTGTAGGTCCGCTTTAGTTTAAGTTTATGATGCTACGTTTATTATAATAAGTTTTGCGGTGCTCTCTGGTATCCGTGTAATTATTTTAAATAAGTTTGTATTTGTATGATTTTATACGATTACATACCATTCATTTCTGAGAGTGATTTCAAGTCTCCTCCTGCATCTCTGGGTAAACGCTCTTTGCCATATATTTGAGTCAGTTCAAAATTTGAAACTATCTTCAGCTGAAATAATTGCAAATATTGCAGGAATCAATAAAATTATTGCCAAACTGCGAACTTAGATAGGACGCCGAAAAATTTGAGCAATTCGACTTTAATGATTTATACTATTTTTCATTTATTCAAGTACTGAATTTTACTTTGTTCGACTATGAACATGGATAAAAGGGAATTCACAAATGTAGCTAGTAATTTTCTGGCTAAAATCGTTTGATTCTTAGTTAAAATTATTTGAAACTATTTGTATTTCAAATATCTTTCATTACTCGTTATAACATGGATTCTTAAAGATGATGTGCTTGGTTAATAGTAAATTGTTGCATCAAATTTTGTTACAATTTCTTACTGATTATTTTTCGTTAAGACTTACCCTTTCTTTCATCTTGGCGCTCAAAATAGGTTTGACTACGACATTGATGAAACTTTCGCAATAATCTGCGACATTTACCAAACAAATCGACGCTAACCTATTGGAGAACACTTTCTGAAACATATTTTGAATAAGTTAGCTATTTTTGCAAGTTGGCGATTTTACCCAAACTTCATTTTATTTAAATTGAAATCGAAATATCTGGAATCATTTTAAAACCCACCGCTGATGAGATTTTTTATGCCTTTTTATATTAATAAATCTGCCTTTTGAAATGCTCAAATGTTTTTCACCTAAATTATTAACATACTCACTTCCAATATTATGAAGACTTTCTTAAAGCCCATTGGCTTAAATTTTGGAATATGTCCCATTGTAACCGGTTTACAGTCCATAATATAATGAAATTTATAGCACAGATCTTCGCGAATCAAACATTCCAGGACATGAATAAAAGAGGATATAAATATATCATGATTCAAGTGTTTTGGATCGTCATACTCTGGATTAAGTGTATTGTATATTATCCTGGAGTAATCACTTGTTGGTTTTGGTAGTGGTACCATGAGGCTGAAATGCGCTAATTAATTTATTCGCTTGGCAAATGGTTATGATGTGGCAGTGTGGGTTCTTTAGGGAACCACATTTCAAGTAACCCAAGTAATTTGACAAATTTTTCAAAGGTTTGTTTTTCACTGCTATAAGCTACATCCTCTCAATTGCTCTTCACATTATTAAAATGTTTCGACGATAACTCACCACACTTTACTATGGAAAACAATATCTGCGCTTAATGGATGGGTTTGAAAATATTCCGGCATTAGGTTTCTAATTGAATAGTACATATCCAATTTCGCCTTGGCTTTTTCTATGCTAAATTTGTTGTATAATATTACAAAGCGGAGGATTTCATGACCTGGAACAAAGAAATTAAAATTAATTTTGGCTTTGCTTCCACTTTCCATCTACCCGTGGAGAATCACCGCAGAAACAGAACATAAAATGAATATGTTACAACTTCAAAGGCAGTTGTTCCGATAGAATGAATGCTTTGACTGAGGAAAAATGTATTTCTAAAGAAACTCAATCGACTCATTTTGCCAATAAGGCACTTTACACTATAATTCAGATTTTCATTTTTCTTTAATTTATATTTTTTGGGATGCTTGCATTCTTATCAGAGGTATATTGAATATTGAACAAAGATATATTTTATGCAAATGACTGCATATCTAATAAAGTCTTTCGTTCATAGATTTACTTACTCGGTCGCTCAGGAAAATGTGGTTGACTATCAGCCCATTTTTGCATAATGTCTACGTATTCTAGTAGATCTGCTTTATCCTTTCTAAATTCTTCATATAACTGCTTCCAAAATATGTCTTCATCATTGATCAAAATTTTGGAGCCTGCCATCTGAACTGCTTCTCGGGAAATCACCAACTTAAACGAGATTGATACTTTAAAACTTTTGAAAGCTTGATTGCCTACAGCAACTGTTTCATACGTTATCCAAGTTTTCAATGATCAATTATTCTAAAGTCGGCAAAATAATTTGTAAAATTGCGCCATCATCAAAATTATGTAATTTGCTGATATAGTTGCAAATCAACAATTTAAACTTAATTTAAAATTAATAGGTTCATAATATATCTGACTTATTGAACTGGTTTTTTTTTAAATGGCTTCTAAATTTTGACGATTTCCGTCAAATTAACGGTAAAGTAATCTGATAAAATTGTACATATTTGTACATTTCTATAACTCTGCAAGTCCCCCCATATTTTATCAATTTTTACATATAGCCTATTTACCTGATAAAAATGTATAATTTCTTTAAGCCGTTACCTACTGTTTCAAACCTTGCACTTTTAGACTGACTGATCTTACTTGGGTTTACATTATTGCTTTCAGAAAAAAATACATGTTCAAGGCAATCAAACAATTATGCATAATGACGGAAAGAAATTGCAATTTGCATTTAAGAAGCTGATTTGTATGATCAGGAATATAAATATCTGTACAAGGTAGCAGGAAATAGGAGGTTGTAGGTTAATGGTTAATTAGAATCTACGAAATATAAATGTGTAACAATTAATTAATAAATAATCGATAAACCGAGTACATTCGCGACAGATATTGATCAGTGATGAGCAGAATGAGCAGGATCGCTTCTTGAAAGTGCAGATGAAATTTCTAACGACCAGAAATAGATATTTTAAAATCGCTAGATACAAAACGGCCTTTTTATTTGAAATATTTGATTTGAACAATTCTTTCTTTTCATCACACGAGAATGAAGCCACATAGTTTTGTTTTGAACCGTTCTATAACCTTGTGTGTTGTAACAAAATGCAAATGCAACTGGTTTATTAATAATGTCGCGTATGTCGATTTTAGGTGTAATGGTAAAATCTGATTTTAATATCTCTTTAATTTATTAACGGAAAAATCAAACTTCTAATACGAATGAGCTTGACTAATTTGAAAAACGGCAATATGCTTTATATGCAAATTCCGTATTCATAGAAATAATGCCCCACAATTAAGTACCAAATGGGGTTGTTTTATATATCACTCTTGTTTCTGTGTCAATATTAAGTATGTATACGTACACAGCCAACAAGCACATAAGTAAATATTGAACTTATCATGTCAGATATATTCAGGTAGCTTTCCCTATATTGACTTACATATCCAACTTGCTTCAATATGTGTATTATTATACATATACCAAAAGCATAAATAATCTATGCTCGAGCTGGGCTGAAACCTACCCCTGAAATGCTTATTTAAATTCCAAAGTAAAATTAAAAATTAATGAATGCTCAAAAAATTCAGGCGTATAAAATTATTGCTTAAATCCGACTGTTCAGCATTCTATTTTCCTATTTTCAGCCATTGGTAGACATTTTCAAGAACGAAACTTAAAATTAAAATAAAACTTGGACTAATGTAATAAAACTTTCAAACCAGATTTCCAGTTTTAACTAAGCTTCCATTAGTTTAATTTGATCTCAAATACCAGATAGCGAATATTAGCCTATTTAAAAAAAATAGAAAGAAAGTTAATTTGTGTTAGCCATAAATCGATGGTTGATGATTTATACGTCTGATCTATTCACACGTTTTTCAAAAAGGATTGCTAGTTTTCTTTTTATTTTTTATTTATTTACCTTATTCATCTACGAGCTTGTCCTTGTAATTTAACTGACAGCAGTTTCGGATTCGTTTTTTTTATATACTTGCTTTTTTAATTTGACTAAAACGAATCCAAATCTGCTCTTTCGTTATGACTATCCCATTTTGTTTTAATTCGTGTCACTGGCAGTGTGAATGCTTATATAAAATATACGTTTGACAAAAGTGTCGCGAAATATAATATAACACAAAATAACGGAATCTGAATTCTGAACTTAAAGAATTTGCTATAAAGATAGCGCAATATAAAATGAAAGTAAAATTTAGAATGCTAAAAAACATCAGAAACCCATCGAAGTAAAACAGAGCCTGAGAAGCAAATAATAGTATTCCATAGTAAAGTTCTACAAAGCGACGACTACATTAAAAAAAAACCGAATTTGTTCCAGTATTTTAAGTGCTTAAGAAAATTGTTAAATTTCAGAAATTCTCGGTCCAATATATACATGTTTGAATTCACAACTCACGCAAAAGGTAACATAAATACGTATTTTACAACTGAAAAGTCAGTAACTTTATCTGTGCGAAACACTTGAAAGTGACTTTTAGTTTCGCGTAAATAGTACCAATTTTTCATTTAATTTAAAAAATATTCTTTCAGAACTTCAATATGTTTTTTTACCAAAAAGCATATTTATTTTGCTAACGATATTTATATGTTTTCTGCAAGATTCTTCAATATTCTGCGTATTAAATGTAGATCAAAAATAGAGAAGTTGCTTGAAAATATAACATAATTATGATTATCTTCGATATATATAATATATCGCATAATAGCTTTCTTCAAAGTCATACAATTGCTGATATTTATGAAAATAAAATTGAACTGCCTCCATTTATCTGGTTATCAAGATACTGAACAGTATGAATCTATATGGAGTTTTTCCTAAGCAAGTGTAGCTTTCTCTTTGATCTAATGCAGAAGTTACTTTTATGGTTATACACTTTATTATTAACTTTTAGTTGAAAACATTGCTTTAGTTTCTTCTACATTTGATTTATTGCGTTGCCTCTTAAATAATTTATAAACCGAATAAATAAATGACTGGTCGTATATATGTAATATACAAGTCGTATTTACGTACTATTTAAGTTAGTTATTGTTGCATTAAGTTAAGTATATATTTGCCTCATTTTCAAATCAATCTACAAAGGCACAGTTAATCTGCTGAAAGATTCCATCAGATAAGCATTAATTTGCATTCCAAGTAAAACTTATGCTGCAAAATTCACCACAAAGAAATTTATTATAAAAAGCCATTTTAAAACTACAAAAGCCCTATTATTTGTCTCCTCGTTTGTCGTATTCTGAGGATTTCTAAAACAAATTCCCTTTTATAAAAACCTTATCTCTCCACAGCACAGAACCTCTTTGTGTGGATAATTCCGCAATGGAGACTATGAAAAATTATCTGATTTCCTGGGAATCAAATAGATGTAAATAATGGGAATGAATTGTAGATTTGATGTACAAAAACATTAAAATTTGCATTGTGTGGAATTAGTTTTGGGACCTTCTGTTTCTATTCTTAATGTAATGTTCGTCTATTAACTTGTCGAGACTCATTACTGAATTTGTTGAATAGCAAAATGCATATGTTTTGTCCTTCCTTGGTAATATACATTTAAAGGTTCATATATTGCTGCGTTCTGTACCTAGTGCTTCAATAAAAGTGGCCTCTACAATATACATAAACATGTTTGCTGAAGATGTCAAATAGTTTTAGCAACATTTCCCAACCTAATAAAATTCTGAAACGAAAGAAATTTATTCACTTTCGGTAACTTTCCTTATTCTAAGGTCGAATAGACATAGATTTTTGACACAAATCTTCCCAATTGATCTTCCTGAACTTTTGCCTTATCATTGAATATCGGTCGTATAATTCTTCCAAACCCATTCTAATGTAATTTTATAGAAGAATTCATGATCGTGGTCTCACTTCGTCAGTTAAAAACGCTTTATGAAAGCGTCCTATCCGTGACTTACTTTTAAGTTTAAAAGACTTACAAAGTAATAAATTATAACTGAGTGATGTGCTAAATCGATTAGTGTGCAGACACAGGCCCTGAATGTATATCTCAAACTGCAATGAACGCAATATACATTATAAGTTATATTTGCAACGGGAACTGAAACAGCATTCAACTAAGTAGTCAACCTTTTATGTATACTCATATAGAATTATTAACTCAGAGCCTGATGATTTTCTCTTCGACAAGAAAGTAATAAATGCATTGTTTTTCTCGGGATCTAAAGAAAGAGGCCATTGAAGTCACTTTTCAATTTCTGGTAAAAGTGTGGTAAATGGCTATGTATGTTAGCAACTGCAAGAATATGATTGTGTGGCACTCAGACGAATTCAAGCAATGTTGCAATAAAATACCTACGTTTTCGGGTCGCATTTATATAATTTCAAAGGAAAACTCTTAATATTCAATACTGCTCTGGAAAATATACATTTTACCGGGGAAAGTTAATAGTACGCTGTTTTGTCAGCTGGCTCATAAGTGAAATTTAAAATTTCAATACAAACGTAGCAGCAGAAAATATTGTAGGATTGGAAAATGTTACGTACGTACGCATTGTAAGCGTTTACTGCAATTGCTTATAGCTTTTACGAATCTGAATTATCCATTGCAAATAGCGAATTCCAAAATATTATTTAATATTCTAAATTTGTAGTTATTCAATCGATACGCGTTCGTTTCTTTAGCGTGTGCAATGTAAAACACATAAAAAGCTTCCTATTTTTGCATTACTTGTGCTTTAAGCTTAACCAAAGATAATAAACCTTCGGCTCGGAACTAAAGAACTATCTTTAGAGTAACGCAATGGTGATTTGATTTTGCGGTTGTCTTGTGGAACAATAATAGTTGTCAGGCCAAAGATAGTGTGCGGTGATGATGGTGCAGACAGGCCAGCAATGGTTTATGACAGGTGGTTAAACGTCCTGAAATAGCGGTTCTTATCTATTAATAATGCATGGACATCAGCTTTATTCAGCACTGTCGCTCAAGTGTGGATATTAAATTCCGCTTTCATGCCTTATAGATATAAATGCGAAGATTTAGGATATCGGTTAGATCCCAATTAAAAATCTTCAGAATGTTTCAATAGTCTACAGTAGAAGAAAAGCTTTGACGATTTTCGTACTAGAAAACCGATACACATTTTTACTATTTAAAAAATGAAATTCCCTGTAAGTGTTTGCATATTTCAAATCGCTTCTGTTCTAGCTTTAAGTGTCTTTTCGGTGGTTCATATTATAACAATTGAAAATTTACTCTAAAGTAAACAAAAATTTAGAAACGAATGGAATATGTTTACATTTTTTGAAACTGTTTTCAACTCTTTCATTTTATGGACATATTATTTGAGAGAAAGGACAGAAGGATAGTCCTATTTGAGAAAAAATTATTTCAAAATACAATTGCATTAATTGTAAGTTGCGTTCCAGGGAAAAAACAAGATACAAAATTTGAGGCAGATTCAATACAGTGGTTGATACCACAAATGCAAATATTGTACTTTTATATGCAAATATTTTTTTTTAATTTCATAACGTTATTCCGGTTTGTTTTCCAGTTAGTTAAGTAGTCCAATCTCTGCAAATTTTAATTCACGTGGCCACAGACTAATCCTGAAAAATTATTTACTTTGCGCTACCCTTTTCTTGATATTATCGTTTGATGCTTTATCTCTAGCGCATTTTATAAATTCTCTTGTATTTTCACTTAAAAATATTGAGATACGAGGGTGGTTTGAAAAGTCCTATAGACGTTATTTTCTGTTAGTATCAGCCAGATCGGTTTACTTCTTTGTGTTTGACGTTTGTTTGAAACGAAGAAGTCGGGAGGTTTTCAAATCATGGATGAGACAGAATTTCGCGTACTTAATGAAAAACAGAGCCTTAATTAAACGTAAATTATTTTATGAAAAGCAAATCGCTTCAAGAGACTAAAGAGAAGCTTGATAAACATTACGGTGCCTCTGCACCTTCAATTAGAACAGTTTATAAGTGGCTTCAAAATTTTCGGAGTAGCCATATGGACTCAAGTGACGCTGAACTTTCTGGAGGATCTGTTTTCGCTACTACTCCAGAAATCACTGATAAAATCCATCAAATGGTTATGGATGACAGATGCTTATTTCTGAAGCAGTTTGAATAATCAACAGTGTATGCATCAATATATCTAAATCGTAGATTTTAAATCACACATTTAAACTTAATTCATCTTAAAAATATGTAGAGACGGGGCAAAACTGCTTTAAACCATTCTTACCAATTACAAAATTCTGTAGATTTCATATCACAAAAAAAGTTTTTCTTATGCAATTCTCATCTTGCGTCAACTTTTCGCTTTACCCTTCCACTTTTCGCACTTCACTCTCTTCAAGTGAAACTTTTGGAGAGGAAGTTCCAAATATTTTCCCATTGGATAAATGTAAATGTTGGAATGTCGACTGTGTGTGACGGTTTACTCATTTACAATGTTTACGAGACAGTTAACTTGGAAAACAAAGTTCCAGTATCTCATCTCAGCACAATCTTTTCTGGGCGCAGGGCGAATAGTTTGTAAATTTGAACGGTTTCGAAATGCTGGGAAATCGATGCTGCCACTGGTTTTAATAAAACAGAAAATATCCACGAGTATATTTTTCTAAATTGACACATTGAACATTAATTGCAATTAAATTAAGACTGTAGTCTAATTAGTGGAAAATCTTCACTTGTATATATCACTGAACTGAAAGGAAAGTAATTAAAGGAAGTAAAGGAAACTCGGGCCTGTCCTTTGACGAAACCATCTCTACTAGACCTAATTAGGTAAAAAGCTTTTATTTTCGGTTTGTTCTTATTTCCGCCTTGTTCGTAATGTTTCCCGAATAGTTTCGCTTTTTATATTCTTATCGGATAGTGACGTTTATTTATGTTCGTCGGTTTAGAGATAAGTACGTTTCTTATATTTTAGTTTTCTCTGACTTTAAAACAAATGCTTTGCGGGAGAACGCTTATCTGAGCAGTTTGTAAAAAATACGTATTTGGAAGAAACACTCATATACATGTTGTGTCTAGAAATACATTAAATTATTTTATTTGTGTCATTTGAATAATTAAATATAATTAAACTTACATAACGACAATATGCAGCAAGAACAATTCAGATTCTAATTTAGAACAAATCAAAAACCAAACCAGTCAAAGTTATCTGATAATCGAGTTAATTTCAGTTTATATACATATTATTAAAAGTTTTGGTGTTTCTCTAGCTTTGTATGATCATTGATATTCTCTTTGATTCTTTCTGCAAGAAGCTCACTCAAAGCGGGATCTCTACTATTTCTGTTTTTCGAACATATAACTAATAAATATAGAAGATTCAAATACATTTATTTAACTCTGCCACAGCTGCTTGTGATACTCACTGTGAAAACAAGCCACGTAAAATAAAAGTTTTTATATTTAACATTCGCTTTAGAACCCATGCTTATGAAACTAATGCGGAAAAAATTAAAGTTTCTCAAAAATCTCAAAGTTTTATTACTTTTACTAAACATTTCCACATTGGTGGTGTTATTAATTTTCGAGTCATGAAATAAATGTTCTCTATCCAAATATCTGGACAGGTTTTAACCAAATTTTCTTTACCATAAAATACGGCACACAATACACATAAAGTCTCTTTCTCATACAAACTAGAACCTATCGGCAGTTTGGCTTCCAAAGACTTTCTGGCAAGGTAAAATATGGTCCAGATTGCAGGCCCTTTATCCACCTGGGGTATAAATCTGAGGCTATTAATATTGTATGAAGACCAGAACGCAGTAAATCAGTAAATATAATATGTAGCATCTTGACAGGTGAAAGAGATTTTATTCAATGAGGCAAACCATATTCACGATGAGACTTAAATTCAAAATTCTCATTGAACTATAATAAGCACAATCAAATTTAAATGATGTACGTGTTAGGGTTCTGTATCCCAATAATTTATACCTGATTTATTGTGAAGACGGTGTAAATTTTTTTAAAAGGAATTAGTCGTCTAAAAGTCTGTCACAATTATAAATATTAAAAGCCAATAAATATTTGAAAATATCTCAGTCGAGCAAATTCTAGAGGTGAAAGTTCTTTTAACTATGAGTAAAAGCCACTGAAGGCTACTTAAACACACTCGAATAGTATGAAAGTTTATTTGCAAAAAAAGTATTCTATCAGATTATTGTGTCGATTGGAAATTCGAGCGACTGAATCAAACGCTTGGCAAACCCGCACAAACACGTATTCAGTGTTTTCTTTCAGATTTGTGTAAAATGACGGTAAAATCGTTATTGTGTGTGGAAACGAAAGTGTCCCAATAACTATCAGTTTTTTCTAGTATCATTAAATAACGCATTTTCACACAATATTTTCTCTTTAGTAAACGGACACTTTTTTCTTCTCCAAGGGGGCGCAAGTTCATTTATTTATACAAATAAATAAATGAACTAAGAGCGTGGCATTTTTCGTTAGAAGCCTTTAAAAAATATTGCTCGTATTGGAAAAACAAGAAACGTATTGATCTATTTTGGTGTAGAGAAAGGAATAGAGAGTCTACGAATTTAAGGAATTACTTTTTGCTTTCGCCTACCTCACAGCTAAGAAATTTCGAAGCACATTTTCCTGTTCAATGACTATTTAGAAATTATTGAAATTTTTTCAACTAGATTGTTTGGGATTTTTTATCCCACTTAATTACTTAATCACAACTGTTAATTTTTGCGTTTCAATATTGCGGTCCAAATAAATACCTAAAATACTTGGATCTAAATTCATTAATGAACCTTAATAGGTTGAAAATATATTACAGTTCTCTAAACGCACAGTGGCTAGTGAACAAAAACTACATAACATAAATTACTTGAACCTATAGGATGAAATTAAAGTATTAGTTAATGAGAACAGGTTCAGTTGATTGGAAATACAAAGTTTCCAGATTGAACTATTCGCAGTTAGCCCCAATTTATTGGTCACAAGTAAAAAATGCTCAATTTTTGCCAAAAAGTATTACGCGTAAACCAGAAATATTCTACAAAATGTTTCATCTAATTATAATTTTTCACTGGAATGATGTTCATTGCACTATTTATTAATGTCGTACATCATAATAATAGAAGCCTCGAACTATGGTATAATTAAACATTTAGTTAGAATGCTTAATATTTGTTAGTGCGGATTGTCTCGCATATGCACATTTGATTACTGTGGCATCAATTAATATGATCAACTAATTTTTAGGTTTTTCAAAAGTATCCCAAAAATGTGACTACTATGGTCATAAATAAATAAACTAATTAATTAATCAATTAAGATTTAGTGGCACAGTATTATGCACCTTATTATACCTCGAATTTTAGAACTTATTATCGAAAAACATTTTTTTTTCTATCCATAAAGTGAATCCAACGTTACTGGATCTGATGCTGGAACACTAACATATTTGAACTATAAAATGTAGTACAGCCTGTAGACCTTTTATCTACCTGAGGAATGACCCCGTGTTTATCAATATTGCATGAGGGCAAAACGTGTAAAAAGATAAACAAGAAAAGGATCATAAGCAGAATAACATGGGGTGAATTGAAGAAAAATAAGAATCGCATTGAATAGAATTATGAAAAAACCATTTCCGATAAGGCAGCTGAATCGTGTTATACGCAACACTGGCCACCTTTCCCAGTTGAATATAATGTCCTTGTATAAAATAACTCACAGAATCAGATATGAGCTCAATTAGTGCACAGTTTTGCTTTCTGGCGTTTAATGGCAAGTTTACCTCACAATAATTGCTTGTATTAAAACACAATAAAATATTAAGTATATAGGGGGATTCAAAATTGGCGTCATTCCTCTGCAGGTGTTGTCTTGCGCTGTTATAGGAGTACAGAAAAAATAGTAAAATAAATTAATTGTTATTAAAAACTGAGAAATTTGCAAAAAACTATATCAGAAATACGGCACCAATGTTTTTCAAGGTAATCTGCCTAATTAACATTGCGCAACTACCTGTTGCTTCGTAATTATTTAAAACTCCGGTAACCATGGAATTATGCAGACTGACAATAAGATAGACAAAGATAAACGGTAAAATCAACAAGATTTGTTGACTGCGCAACGTACTTTCGAAATGTCAACTTGTTCTCATAACCTCCAATATTGGTGTTTAAAAATAAACCATGCAACACTAAACATTTAAATGGTTAAAATTTTTCGTAATTTGAAGCAAATATCGTAATTTTTCTTTTTGAATGCTTAAGTATTCCAATATGCTACCAAATAAACATGGAACAATTTCAAAATAATGCTTAATAACAGAGATAAAGTTCGGTTTTCAACTGTTAATATCTTCTGGAAATTTTCGAAAAAAAATTTTCAATATTTTTCTCGTACTCCCCAAGGGAGCCTCTATCACCCCTTAAAAGGAATTACGCCAATTTTGAATCACCCTGTATATTTCAAATATTTGCTCCAGTTTTATTTATATCTTCTTAATACAAAGTTGTTCTGATACTCGGTAATGATTTAAATAATAATCAGCGTTCTATCTTAAACGAATTTTAAAGTAATTAATTTTCTGGGACTTTGGTAAAGTTGGAAAGGAAAGTCTATAACAATAAAGACTTGAAAATTGCCCGAACATTGTAAAACTTTGCTAGAACTCGTGTATAATCTGAAGAACTTTCCTGAATGGATGTAATTTCCTCAATTCCTTAAAGGAATTTTCATTGTAAAGAAATCTATTAATAAGGAATGCGTGAATGTCGCAAGTCAACATTGTTTGAAAAATCAATATTACTGCTTTAGCTTAAGGTATTGTTATATGTTATTATTCAATTTAACAACTGTTGAAACTTATTTTAAGTGATGTAGAATGGACTGTTTAGGCATTGTTACTACCTCATTTATTATGACATCCGACTTTAAGCTTATAACTGAAAAATGCAAAGCAGAGAATCCCGCTCCCTAATTTCCTTTTAACATTCATAACAATGTCCGCTGGTATGCTTTATGCTTCCCCATGCACACACATATACACCACATTCATAAAAATGTGAGCAAAAACAATATGTAAACTCAACTCTAATAACCTTCCAATTTAATTTAATCCCTCTTGTTATTCCTCATTTGTTCGCTACGGCAGTTTTTGTTTTCATCCGGCTTAGTCTTTTATACGTCCGTACAATATTGATAACCACATATTCAGCTTCAGGTGAAATTAAAATTTGCTGGACATGCTTTTGCTCGTTAGTCGGATTCAGATACACACATATTTAATGAATTTGCTTTGGCTGATTGCTTATCTCCGGACATTCTTTGGATGCATATATTCACCTTCCACCTTGTTAGCTGATTATTTTCACAGGAATATAAGAACTTTTGTAAAAAAGGTACTGAACTTGATATAGCAATACTGTTTTGAATGCTTTAAAGTAGTGGTAAATTGCGTTCCATGAAGACATGAGACATATGGAGTAAATATTTGGCAAATTCTTATCCTCCTGAACTTGGCAAAGTCTTCGTCTGACTAAGTCCGGATCGCACTTTAACCTCGGCCTATTAATTGCCCCCAAACACACCACAGGTGGCAACTTGATAAATCGCTTTTACATACCACAAGTTGGACAAAGTTTTATGTTGGTTTGCCACAACGTTTCCTATCTGCCTATTATTACATAGTTTCGAAAATTAATTACTTCGCTAATTGTTGTCGGGAAATATTTTTTTCCCTGGTTTCTCAAGTTTTCCATAATTTACCCCATATATAATAATGTGTGAAAGTATCATATAAGAAGCTAAGAACGCGTTTTAATTGAATTTCAACTGATTATGAATGGAATAGGAAAGAGGCAATATTTCAAAGCTGATATTTTTATTGTTGTTTTACAGGGTGAATTATTGCGAATGGACGGTCCGTCAGCCAGAATTCTCAATTGCAGTGAACTGATGGAAATCGTCCGGACTTTACTGAGTAAGTCGTAGTTAATAGTGGGTAATAGAGTATTGAGTTAAATGAATGATGAGGTCAAAAGTAAAATATTGAGTTAGCAATTTAAAAAGCGGTTTAATTCAAGTTAAGGATTTTTCCCATTTTTACAACAGGAGAAACATAGAACAAAAGAAAACCGTATCAGTCAGGAGTACACTAAGAATATCATATTGAATGATGATGAAACTATATTTTGATAGCGTTTAGTAAGAATTTTCAAAGCAACAAAGTTTTTGTAAATATTCAGAATATTTTTCCTTTTTGATTTCCCTCCCTCGTAAAACCAAAATTAGCTGTACCCCGGAAATTTTGCGAAAAAAGTTGAAACAAAACGGTCTATGAATTTCAAATGATACTGTCGCAAATAGCATTTCCTATAGTCACAATATACAGTACCCAGAAAAAAACATATTTAGGATTTACACGAAAACTACCTAATGGAACATGTGTATTTTTGACTTTAATTGCTAAATATTTACGTGTATGTATTTTTAGCAAATATATGCATGTGAGAGTTACTTTCTTTAATTTTCATGTTAAATACCATAATGATATAAGGTAAATAGTCCAGTTGTCGATAAATTACAGTTAAAAATTACACAAAAACTAATTTCAAAAGCAATTCATTTTTGTAATCACACACACTCCAATTACAATTATTACAAAACACATTTTCTCGCTAGAACTTTCCTGTCGCCAAAAAAGCTGGAAATTTTGCAATATTTCTAAAATAACGCGCGTTTAGTACCTTATGCATTACGCATATTAGTCTACAATATGGCAATATCGTAGACTAATGAATAACAAAACAACAAAGCAAACAAAAACAACTTCTGTTCCTTGTATTTAAAGAAAAATGCTATGGCATATTTTTTTGATAAACCATCACAGAATAATAACTGAGCATAATATACTGAGCTGCGAACATTAGCGATTATAAACGCGGAATTATAAAGGTTTGTAATGGTTTTTCTTGTCACGGGGTTGTAGCATTACATGAATATGTAAAATGGAATTTAGTTAAACAGTGGTTACGGGAGATAAACAATTCCTTGTGGAGCTTTACTGTTTGCCTTATTCAAATAGCTCTATGCGATTACATTCCTATTATTTGGTTTACTCAAATTATTCAATGTGCAGCAAATATGTAATATATTGCAGTTATTTCTTCTGCATATATGGCAAAAATCTAATGGCGCAGCGAGCTATAAAAAAATTAGTACTTTTTGCCTACGTCTAGACTCTTTAGTAACGATTTATGTGTGCCTTGCTGTCAACATATCTAATGGAATATATTTTATTCGTATAGGAACACGGTTAATAGAATTATGCAAAATGTATAACATGTAAAGCAAAACCGAGAAATATGTACACGACACCGAAAGTTTAATTACTCTTTTATATGCAAAATATTACTTTCATGAGGCAAATTGAAACTATAAACAAGTCGGAAAAGTGAGAGTTGAAAGGGTTGTCCCCCGAGAGTAATATCGGAAGTTTTATGAAAACAAAAGTAACACATCCATTTARTTTGTCATATTTRTAGCTCCGTATGTCAMCTTKTATTCCGATGATTTAATTCTCGAATAATTCCTCTCTCAACAAGTGAATATCACTTCATATTCACKTGGTTTTTTATAAGTGCCATTTTCATATCTTTAAAGGAACTTTTTGACGTTGATAAACTAAGAACAAAATAAGCCGCCTCAGATTTTTAGGCATCTTAGGAAAATCTCAGTAAATCCTTATATCACACTGAGGCTCGGCTTTGCTCTCGGAATATCAGAAACCGCAATGTTGATTCGTGCTGGCACGGGATCAATCTTGATCTTGCGGAAGTATAGCTTTGCTGTATATGTTATTCCTTTTTGAAATTTATGATTCTTTAAAATCTGCAGGCACTGGTTAACAAGTTTTACTTAAATTTAAATTGTCGGAGATTAGATACATATTCCAGCTTTAATACATAATTTTGAATACATAGAAATGTATAAGTATAACATATCAAGTATAAAATGGTGCTTTTGGTTTGACCAATAAGTTAAACATACGTTTTAACCAATAATTAAAAAATTACGAATAAAATTCAGATATTGATCCCAAGTGTTTTTTTTTACCAGGGTATAATGGCTTATAATTTTATTTCGATAATAAAGTTACTGCGAACCAAACAAACGTTCAGACCATTCAAGAACAAGACAATTGAACATATAGCCATTACATTTTGAAATCACGTTTTGAAACTTAAGTAACTATTTGGTGTGGAATTTGTTATTTAAATGAGTATAAAATGAAACAATTTTGTGAAAATAATTGATGCCTTAGATTACAAACAAAATAATTCAAGACATAGCTGTAAAATTTTTATGATACTTAAACTAATATTCGCTAATTTTAAATTTGATTAATTGTGTTACTTGTATTTAATTGTTCCTTTTAAACATTATTCAATTTTAGATGCATTTTTTACAGATTTTAGAGCAACTAAGTATGTTTCAAACGTAACCATATTTATACCCTTAATTTATAGTTTGCCTTTAAATGTTTCTTAATTGCTAATGTGATATTGATTTTTAACATTTGTTTAAGTTATTTATCAGTTTTTTGATATGCTCCCTTTTTTGTTTCTTTGTGGGGAATAGATTCTATTTGCTTTTAATCTAAAGGCTAACATTACAAATTTTTCATACCTATTTTTTAGCAAGCCGCCGGCGGATAATTTTAATATTTGCTCGTTACGGAAACGGTTATGCTTTTATTTATTTCATTTTATTGCAGATACAATTTATGTTATATTTTAATAGTTTTAAGTCTGTTGAGTTTTCTGAATCTATCCAGTCTCATACGCAACTCACTCTCCAAATTCCAATATCTCTGGTAGCAAAATAAACTGATTTTTCATCTGAAAAATTTAGCTAATTTATCTCAACCAGTCTTACATGATTAGACTTGAGAGCGGAATAATCTTATTCTAAATTAAATTACCCGTAAATAGCAAGCACGGCTCTCAGTTAATTGAGATCTAGGTACATTTATTTCAATTAATTTTAAAGTCCGATTATTAATTTTTAATGAAGATTTGCTGTAAATTTGCAGATGTAATTATCTTGTCTATTGAATCAATTTCTTGGCTAATTAATTATTGATTCGATAATGGCTCAATTTAAAAACCATAGTTGTATCATAACTTGCGTTACTGAAACAAAGTTTGCAAATAATAGTTTTTTGCAGTTTAATATAATATATATGCCAAAATTCAATCAGGGGGTTTCACATTCATTAACAGCGATCAAATTTTGTGAGACAAATTTCTGACACGAAAGTATTAACTAATAAAATCATGAAGTTGTTTTGAGTAAATTGATTGAACGTGCTCATAATCTGCCAATATTAGATGTATAGGAACAAATTTTACTTGTTAGTGACTTTAGCACACAATTGTTCAACCGTTCATGAAATCATTAAATACTTGTCTAAACTTTCTGTTGGTTTACAACTGTAATGTTAGCTTTTGGTTTTGTTTTGGATCGTTTACTTTATTTAACTTGACATTGCAGTTAACTTGATACAAACTCGTTACTTCCAGTTTAATTTTATATTATTTTACATGTGATGAATCATCAAATATTCGTTCATTATAGATATCGTTAAGTAACCATATCTTGTGCGACCCGGTGTCTAGCAAAGTTTTGCAATTTTTAATTCGAAGAAAACTGCTTACAAAAGTCAGATTTAAATTATCCAAAATTTATACACCAATAATAAGAGGAGAAGTGCTAACATTTTTTATGACCGTGAACTGAGACTAGAAATATGAGAGATGAATCACCAGAATTTAATTTTGATAAAAATTACCAGTTTAGAAAATTTATCATATTAGAGGATTTCTGCATTTTCCGACAATGAACTTAAGTATAAATTTATTTACTACTGTTAGCAATAGACATCAACCGACAGACAACTTACTTAAATATTTCAACTAACTATTTTTATGCTTGAATTATGTTTCTGTTTAAATCAGTTACTTACTCACTTGCTGTAAGAAAAGGCTGCTAGTTGATTTAGAAAATGTGATTATTGGTCGCTATTCGCAATTTATGATATAATGAATAAATGACTCTTTGACGTTCTGGCATTTCCTCTTAAACGTTCTATTCTTTTAAATATCAGACGGATTTTTGTAGAACGTCCAACGCTTAGAAGCGTTATTTTACATTAATTCCCTTGTTGTTTACTGTATGCTGATGTTGGCTTTAAAATCTGATTTATTTTCCTTGCTCTGCCAGCGTTACATCTTTCATAATTTTTTTTGCGAATAGAGCTTCACTGTTTGGGCACGTTAATTTATATAAAATAAAAAAGATCGTATGCTGCAAGAATATGGAGTGTGTTGCCAAACTGCTAACAAATTTTTAATACAATCTTTTATTTACGAACTTTAATACGCTAAGAGAAAATGAGCTGGATTTAAGTTTTTTTGGAAAAGTAAATAAATTTATTGCTACCATTTGAAATGTCAATTTACCATTCTGGTATTTCTCCTATAATTCATCAAATATGACGCTGTTGTCCAAGATTCGTTCGAGGACGTCTATCAAATTTAATATATCGCTCCCGAATACGGAAGGCAATATCTCTTCCATAGCGGATTTGCAACTTGTTCTTTTTGAAGAGTGTTTTACGGGAAATTTATTTCTCGTATGACGTTTCAATGAAGATTATATTCAGAATATCAAAGGGTCCGCTTGGGCACTAAGGTAACTTTTTGTAATATGCAGTTTTACATGCAGATTACAAATAATGGGAGCGTTAGAGCCCTCTATGTGAGTGTTTTATCAAAGTGTTAAAGACATTTCTGTTTAAAGGTTGCGAAAATTTAATGTGTGAATTCATTATTTCTATTTATATCAGTTGTAGATTATAGTTTGTGTCTAAAATATGTCCAGAAATTCAAATTATTTCAGTTAATTTGTTTGATAATTTAATGATAGTCAAATATACACTTTTGACTTCGCAAGTTCATGAATTATGCAAAACCTAGCCATATTTCAATGACAGCTTGAACATGTCCATATTCCGATATGTCTGGGTGAGCTCAATGAAAATAAAAAGAAACGGGCGGAAATGCAGCATAAAATAGCGACAGGAAGCAGTTGAATTGGTCGAGTTGGTCACAGTAATATGATGGAGTCGGATATAAGTGAATTCAAAGCAGACAGTGTAGTGTGTATGGTCTCTAACGATATATTAAAGCGACTTTTGATTCAATAGTTTCTGATTTTATTGAATTTGGACTATGCATTGTGAGCCCGGCAGCTTCAAAAAGCTTTAAAGCATTCATTGGCTGGTTGAAGTTAACCTTTCCTTTGAATATCAACTAACTTGTTACTAATATAATTGAGGTTCCCTATAACAGTGGCGTTCTGACCATAGTCATAAACAATTCACACTATGTTGTTATAATAAGTAAATACACACGTTGCTACTTGTAAAGTGAAATATTCTTCAAAAATACTTTCAAAAATGTTTTGTGACCATCTTTGATTTTCTTCTTCATCTTCTTCGTCTTTATACAGGCGCTTCGCCTGTTTGCTTCCGGTTTTTTTTGAAGCAGTTCTTGCGAGGTTCATTGCTAACTGTTTTGCCATCGCTTTAACGGTCGTCCTACAGTTATTCCATGTAGCCTGTTGCTTCTCGTACCACCTTGGCTATTCTGTCGATACTCATTCGGTTGGCATGCTCGTTCCATTCTCTTCATCTTTTCCTTATCCATTAGACTACGTCGGTCGTATTTCTTTGCCTATTGTTCGTTTAGTGTGTGTCCTGTTATTGCTCTTAGGGTCTTCATCTCAGTTGTTTTTAAGATCCTCTTTCTCACTGAAGTTTCAGCTCTTATTTCCGCACCATATGTCTTCACCTATCGTACCCATTCTTTGAATATTTGCGATTTGGAAGCGATGCTTAGATGTTTGTTTTCCAAGATTTGATATCTATGATGCCGTGATATTGCAGCAGCTTTTGGCTGCGCTGATTTTGGATCCGATGTATTCGGATGACATGATTTGTTGTAAAATTTTTCTGCTAATAGTCTGAGCATGAATAATGAATGGCATCGGTAGTGGATCGGTTTTTCCGGAATCCTTGCTGTTCTTCGCTTATTAGCGTTTTTTCGGTAATGATCTTGGTTAGAGGTTTCAGCCAGGTCCTCAGTAGTGTTATGCCTCGATAGCTTGCTGGATAAGTTTTGTCTCCTTTCTTAAAGATGGGGACTGGAATGCTGTTTTTCCGTTCTACTGGAACCTATATTTAAATATGATATTAATTAGTTTTGTGTATTCTTCTAGAGGATCCTTTTGTGCGGTTTCCTCCGGGCTTTCTATGTCTGAATATAAATTTCTAAAATATGTTCTACGTTCTATGTTTCTACGTTCCTTCCGTAATTGCTTTTAGTTGTATTGTTTTGTTTGTTTCTCGTTTCATGCCCCTCAATAATTGCCAGATACTTTTTTGTGCCCCGGTACATATCCGCCTCCATTTCATTACTGAACCTCGGCCAATATTTTTTATTGATTTCTCGAACCCTATTGTTAACCGTGTTCCTTATTTCTATATAACTATTTCGGTTTCTGGTGTTGGTGATTCTCTGTATGGCAAATATGTTTTCTTTTTTACACTTGCAATGTTTTTAACTTCTGTCGTGAAACAACGTTTATTGTTAGGTCGGTCACTCTGCGTCACAGTGCGTGTTCTTAAAGCTTCCTTTGCATTTTTATATATGTGATATTTCAGTTTATTGCAAGCTACGTTAGGATTGACATTTTGCACTATTGGATTATCAGAAATATGTTGTTTGCATTTATCTGACTAAAGTTGTTTAGTGCTTTCGTGTTTGAGCGATTCCATATTGAATTTTTCGGTTTTAATTGCTGGATTATTTTTGCTTGGTGAGACTGGTAGCTATTCGCAGCTTTCCCAGTACTAATTTGTGGTCTGTTCCAATGTTAGCTGAGGATAGGACTTTTACATCTACTATTTGTAGCGACAGGCACATTCGGTTAGTGATTATGTAAGCGATTATTGATTTATTGTTTCTCTTGCCATAGAAGGTGTATTTATGTTGTTCTTTATGGGTGAATAATGTGTTATTTCTTATCAATTCATTCTATGCCCAAAACTCTATTAGCATTTCGCCATAACTGTTAGGAACGTTTTCGTTGAGTCTTTGTTTCACTCCATCCAGTTCTTCATTTCCTATTCTAGCGTTTAGTGCTCCCAGTAATATTAACTTTTAGTTTTGTGGTATTTCTCCGATTGGAGGTTTTTTTAGAATTCTATTGACACTTCTCGTTTTTTGTAAATTAGTAATATTTTTAAAGTTAATTATGGCTGGTTTAAACTGGCTAATTTAAACTTAATAATTCGATTTATCACAAATTGCAAAGTAAGTGTGCTCATTATGTGATTTTATAACTACGTTTTTCCATAATTATTTCTAACTGTATTTGCCTCTATTTTTTAGTAACGGCATAGATTGGTTATTATAAATGAAATGATTTTAGCTCAACGTGACTTGCGCATAGTTTGGTTTTACATACACATGAAAAAATAGACAAACACAATATCAAGTAAAAAGCAAGTGCACATACACACTTAGAGTTACTCATAAATGGTTAAATACTTATTTGAAATTTTATCGCGATATAATCATTTATAAAATTTTGTTTAAAATGTCTTGGATAAACCTACACCTTTTTAATTAAATAATGTAATTCTTAACCTGGAAACACGGCATATTTTATAGATTTGCTAAAAAGTTGCAAGATAAAATTCAAATTTTTCCCCGGTTACCCGCATTCGTATAAACTTTAGGCGTTAAAAGTGTTAAGCACCAAACTTCTTCAGCTTTCATGAAGTTTCCGGTTGGTTCCCAGCAGTGTTTGTTTCAATTCTCGGCGGGGCCGTTTAGTTAAATCCTGTCATGACACATTTTCGTTTGCTTCTTCACTGATTTTTTTAAATAAATCAACGCGTGCAGTGATATTAACTTTATTTATTTTATTTGCAATTAAATTAAAAAAACTGTTAGTGCTCTAACGCCGGATCAATCAACTGGGTAACGGTCACATAAACGCCCGAGCTTAAGTTAATATTCTGCTGTCATGTTATGATTTCGTAGAAACATGGTGCGGAATTCTAAATTAAGTATCAGTCAACTGATTTAATTCAATAGCAAAGCTGGATTTATGAAGGGGAAGATAGATTTAAATATTTACATTTCACCATCGAAGCTGTACCAGAGGGCGTTTTGCATGTGCAAGGCCAGAACGGTTTTAGATGCACATTACTTAAAGGAGCATTAAAAATATGGTTTAGTTGGGAAAGTTCCCAAGATATAAAATGTTCCCTTTTTCCAAGAGCGGCTTTATTTGCTTAATTTTATTCGAATTTAAATTATGGCGCATGTTAGTGCGGTTGAATGCAATAATCGTTTTTATAATTCACTTCATTTGTAGACTTTTTCGTTCTATTTGCAAATTTATATCTTTTGTTTATGGTGCAAGTAAATCCATTATTCCTGTTAAGCTGTAAACACTTTAGCATCAGAAATCGCCAACAAATGCATAAATGAGGACTGGAAAAGAGTAGGGACTCGAAACAAGAGCAGCAATGTTTATAATTATTTATATTTATATTAGACTAAAGACTTTTCTCTATGGGCAGCAATGCAAAATTAATTACGTTTGTCATGAACGAACGTCGTAATTTCAGTCAGTTAACAAATAGCCGAAAGCATATCTGCCATGCCGATTTATTAATTGAGGCTTCTACTTTTCTAAATGTTATTTTGAAACAGAATAAATTTTCTATGTAAATTTGAAGTCGAACTGTATTTTTTCAGCGCCAATAGCGGAAATTTGTATATTAAATTTTCATTTCGAACTTTCCGCACACGAACTTCTTGAATGGCTACGGAAACCTTAGACTTCCTATCGAAAGCGACCCACACTTCTGGATATTATTGGGTCGGACCGGTTGAACATATTTCAAATTTGTTCAATTGCACTAAGCTGTAGTTGACCCAGTTTAAAGCGAATGTTGGTAGACATGCCTTATGAATTTTCCTAAATTTATAACAAAGTTTGCAGAATGTAGCAATTTGGAATTTAATACTGGTTATTTACTCGCTATTTAAAGTGCATTCAACATTGTTGCGAGCTTTCGATACCTTAATGTTAAAATTTTTGTTTTAACGGGTATTTTAATATGGAAAATAATTTTTTTGCTGCCTATTTTACTACCCAATTAATTCGCCAGTTCCCCATTAATATAATCATATTTTCTGTAATGATTGTTCATATGTTCGTACAATGTTTTATGAAATCCTAAACCTTATGTCTAGAACTATTTATCTTCCTATGCCAATTAAGCAATGTTAAAATAAATAACTAGCCTGTTTTATTGAATTTGAATTTCAAAAGCATGTAGCTGCGGTGAATCTTCTCTACTTCAGGATATTATTGAGGATAGGGCTTCCGAATATATTTCATGTAATTCGATCATAATAACGTATGACCTGCTTTACATAAAGCCCTTGTGGAAATCTATGTGAATTTAAACAGAGTCTATTTACACTCAATGATGAATAGCAAATATAACGGGCTCTATTTAAAGCTTGTTCGAATAGTAACAATTGATGTTTGGATCATTTTAAAAGTATTGTAATTACTGCACTTACAAGTACGAAAAACTAAATGGCTTAGAAAGCTGAAAAATAAACACTGTTTCAACACACACCAAGATTATTTTAGTTTTCATAAAGATGATGCTTTGAGAGAGTGGGTAGATAAAATATGTATAATGAAATATATATGAATTATATAATACATCAATCAATATACGAAGTTAAATCTACTTAAAACAAGTCTTATTAAAATTTATTTTTTTGAAATCGCTTGAACTAATCTTAAAATTAAAACTACCAAATTGGGAAAGTTGCAAAATAGCTCTAACGAAAACTTTTGCTGCAACTAAGTACGCTTAAAGTTTCCTTATTGAGTAGTTTTTTATGCAAATAATAACGCACAAACCTGTCACTTGAGATTGTTTCAAATGCAACCGTAACCATCGAAGGCTGTTGAAGAAGAACATACCAGTATCGATCGTATATATCGTATTTAAATGAATATTTTGAAGAATCTCAATTATATTTACTTATTTGTATAATAAATAACATCTTCAACGATTTTTTTCTTTCATTATATTTATTGCCTTTAATTAAATTATACAGTGGACCTCTACCACAATATTAGTATTTCCAAAAATAATTGTGTTTGGGAATTTATTAGACCGACAAATATAAATTGCTTATTATCGAGCTTGCAGTTTTTAGAAGGCGCTATCTGCAATAGTCTGGAGAGGTATAAAACGTTATAACTTTTTTGGGTATTCAAATATCGCTATTTTGTTTGCATTGCTTCGTTTTCCGATATCTTCTAAAGAAAAAAATGTGCACTTGTTCCACAATTCGATATCTCTCAGAGTTTTCGATATTACATTATTATACATTGAATCTGGAATGGAAAAAACATTATTGAAAATAATTGAGCTCACGAAAGAAAGGTGATATCTATGACACTAAATAATCACTATAAAAATACTTCTAGTTCTTAACCGATACGACAAATCCTTTATATTTTATGCAATCGGGAGAAAAATGTTAAAGGTGTTTTAAAAACTTAAGAGTTCGTGCTAAATTCGTAGTCCCAAAGTTTCAGTATCTTGAACAGAAAGTAAAATATTTCAAAATGCTAAAGTGTTTTTTCTGTTTGTACAAATATGTAATGCCATTACTATCTTAAAGCTACTATAAGTTAGGAGTTGAATTTTCTTTCAAAGCATTTTCTTTTAATTCGGACTCGTTACGTTGAAGATCAGCAATAATTTGTCCGCTTTGCTCATTTTGAAAAAACATCTAAACTACTTATTGGTTTATTAATCTAATATCATTTACAAGAAAATTTTAAGTGGAAGTCAGTTATTAAAATTATTGACTAAAGATTCAATCGTCAAATAAATATGCCTTTAACTCATTAGTGTTACTATCAAACTTTGGAACTCACATTAAATACTGGGCTCCAACTGCCAAACTGGTTAAGAACGTTAAAAGTCTCTAGCATTTTTAGGTTCAGACTTATTGAAATCAGAGTGGAGTTTTATTATTAATGAAAATTATTTTGTTTATTTAAATTTTGGCTCGAATTGAATGGGTGCTTAATCCGTGAAATGAAAGCAGTATTCCTATATTTTCCCAGTTTACCAGCCTTAGTAAGCTAGATCGAGTGATTGAGAAAATTTAGTAATTACCACTGATATTTAATAATTATTATTTCAGAAGAAATCGTAAATATTTTTAGATATTACCATACAATTTCCATTTGGTTCCAAAAATCTTGGCTTTCTTTATTAAATGTCGGATGTGCGGAGAGATTCAGAGAACATTTACTTATTTTGCTATTGGGAAGCAGACAGAAGCCACAATTTCTCTGGTGTAAAATTAAAAAGTTAGATTTCGCTGCTTAAACTACACCCTGTCGTTTACATAATTAATGGATTCGAATGGCAAGCTGTAACATTTTGCATGTAAAAAGTTTCCTCTCAATTATCCGCATTTATTAAAAATGTATGCTCGCACACACATATTTGAATTAATACCTTCACTAAGTTCTCTAACTCGGTCATCATTGAGTTGCGATTCGTGACCGATTCGATTCAATATTAATTTGCTCCTTCATGCATAATATCTCCTCATTATGAAATCGCTTCCCAAATAACTTCCTAGATCTAAATATATTTGACTATCAAATTGTAACTTATTGCAGTCTGATGCCATCTGTCTGGCGAGTTAATATTCCGAAATGGTCTTAATATTAAAGATGGAAGCTAGAATTGGGTTATAAGACGTGCGAGAATCTTGCTTAACGTATTCGGGACCGATAATATGGTTATGGAAAGTAGTTTCCGAAAGGAAGAAGTTATTTCTAATTTGGTTGACAATAGGGATCGGCTGTTGCTACTTTACCCTAATGGGAAGTCGTCCGTATATATGAAAATGTTAACTAAATAAAGGTTTTATAGGGGAATTCGAACCAAATTTCCGGAATTTTATAGCTTCTAGGGCTTACGGTAATTTACAAATTTCTCCATCAGGACAGAAAAGCAACCTCAATTAAAATATTTAATGCTTGAAAATCGAACCAAGCACACGGGTTCATGTATACCATTGCAAAATATCTTTTGATTTTATGTATTATTCTTGTTCTTCTTTCGCACTATAATTTGCCCAACCTTGGACATGGATTTTCCTTACTTTCTGTCACTCGTTTTTTTGTGCTACTTGTTTTCTTTGTAGTCAATCCTCCCATTCTCTATGTCGTTGCCCCATCTCATCTGGGGTCCTCCTCTTGCTCTCTTTCCAGTCCATAGCGTCAATTGTTTCATCGTGGTTTTCCACCTATTACCTTTTTGTTTGGCGTTATGTCCTGCGAAGGTCGTTTTTAGCCTGGTTGTATGTTGGCCTGTATCTTTAACTTTCGTTTATTTTCATTTATAAATATCAGAACTGTACGCTTTACGGTCCACTCTCCTCTCCAAATATTTGCATAATTTCTTGTTTGCCTTCTTTTGCCATTTAATCAAGAATTCCGTCCCGACTGGGTGATATATTCTTCTTGGGACAGAACAGCCTCTATTTCGTAATTCTCTATTTCAGGTAGTGTTTCCAAGTCAGATTTATTATTATTTTCTTAATATATTCTCGTATGCTAATTAAACCTTATCCTTTATTTAATGCTAATTAAATAAACCTTTTTACTTCTGCCCATATTTTATCTGTTTCTCTTATTTCTCTTTCTGTTTGATCTATGAATGAAATAAATAGTTGTTTTCCTAACTTCGGTCTCAAGCATTTAGGCTCCTTATTATCTCAATTACTTTTTAGATTTAATTTTTGCTATGTGTCCTCAGGTCCTCTCTTGTTTTGCTTCAAGTGAGTTTGGTCAGTTCAGCGTATTCTACTTTATTTCTTTTATTTTCGCTTATTAGCATTCGCCTATTGTTCAACAGTCCGAATGTTCTAATCACTTAGTCTATTTTCCGTTGATTTCCTTCTTTTGGCACTCTTGATCGCTGCGTCTAGGACTCTTTCTTGCAGTTCTTCATTGATCTTATTATCATCTAACTCTTCCGTTTCTGATTGATGTTTATAGTTATCTCTTAGAATCTGTCAAATAATCATCCGCGTTTTGCCTTATTTTCATCGGTGGATTGTCGTAGGTTTTTGTTTTATCTTCTTTTCCTCAAGTCTGCTTGTTGCCATTTTGGCTCTTAACATACGATGGTCTCAACCGGTTCAAAATGTATTATGTGGAGTTACATCTTCAAATGTTTCTTTGTTTTGGCAAAGAAGGTAGGTTATTTTATTTTTGTCTCTCAATTTGGAGAGATCCATGTCCACTTTCGATTTGGTCCGTTATTAAATTATGCATTTATTGCATGAAGGTTTTGTTGTTCTAAATAGTCTATTAATTTCTTGTTCCAAGTCCATGATCTTCTACTTCCTCTTTGATTCTTCCATTTTTTGCCGATCTTTGCGTTGCAGTCTCCAATAATAATTGTTGGTTTTATATTCTCATTCTCTATTGCCGTAGTGATGTCCTCGTAGAATTGGTCGACTTCCTTGCTTATGTGTGATTGTTGCGGCATATAATTATATTAGATTTACTTTTGTTCTCTTGTTTGATTTCATTTTTTAGTAGGAATCCGATTCCTCGTATGTTTCATCTTCGTTTCTTTTTGTAATAGAGGCGATTTTCACAATCTACCTTCACACAAGTTTCTCGGTGCGAGCCGCCAAATTTTCCACGTTCGCCAAAAATTGCGTTGCGCTCTCAATACTAAACTTGCTGATATTTTGGGCATAATAAATACTTTGCGCTTTCAACGAAATTTCGATTTTTCAACCACGAAAAAACTCCAAAGTTTACGGCTTCCAACCATATCAGAATAAAATGCAGTTTTTGTACAGGGTGTAGTTTTCTGTGTCAATAAAACACTTCACTAATTATGCTCATTCACTTCATTTCTAGTTAAGTAATGATATTGGATTCATTAATCTGATTCAAAGTTATTTGCCACTCGGTCCAGTTAGAAAGAATGTATTTAAACGCCAACGAATAGGTGTTTTATTATTCTAGCAAAATCAATTTTAATTTAATCGAGTGTAAATATTAATAAATATTAATAAAATTGTAATTTCCACTCTATTTACACGGTCGTCGCGAAGCCAAAAAGAGCTGTAAATGGAATTAAGCAAAAATTGAATTATACCCCGTCTCTAATGCATTCACTCGACTATTGCTAAACGACTTCTCGAACCGCATAACTCCTTGGCTTTTCTTATCTGCGATCCCCAGCCAATCAACAAAGGCGAGATTTTTACAATTCCGGAATTAACTCGGGCGAATTTATCGTCGGTTCTATTCTTATTTCTCTTTCTTCCGGTAGCCCGCGTTTGCCTTTCAGTTGAATAATATCGATATTGCTAATTGAAAATTATATTTACCGCCGAGACTTGGCGCGAATCGTGGAATTGCTATTTGAGTAAAGTCTGCCATAAGCGGCCATTATATCGCTGGAAATGCATCTTTTTAACAAAATGCAATTCGTTACTGAAAAGGAAATGAAGCAGTGATTGATGAACTCAATAAAAATGGTGTTGGGTTTTGTATATTGAAAGACTCTCGACCTCAATCAGTCGAATGTAATTTAATTTTCTCAAAACCTATGACTATTATTCTTGCTTACTGACCCGGGGTTAAGGATGGTCGGTATTTAGCGTAACCGCTAAAATAACATTGTTACAAACGTGTAACCTGAAACCGTAGTTACAGCTAGCAGATTTAACCGGTTCTTTTTGGAACCGTCTCATAAAACCTAAAAGTTGTGCGCAGTTCGCACCAGCTGCAGCCGTTTGCCGATTTAAACGTTTTTTTTGGAACCGTCTCATAAACCTGAAAAAGTTATTCGCGTT
>NW_026018858.1:0-9294 GCF_020466585.1 Dendroctonus ponderosae
TTTTTTCTGCCAAAGTGAGCTCATAAACAAGTTGCGATAACTCCTCCACTGGTTGAGCTAGACGTTTGGTCGTTTTACCCAAAATACCTACTCATGGCCTGGTTAAGAGGTGAAAGTTTCCCGAAGCTGGCTAGTTTGGATGATTTTTAGAAAAAAATTCAAAGTTGAGCAAACGACGAATTTTTCTACAAGAGCGAGCCCAAGCAAACCTTGCTCTAAGTCCTGCACTGGTTGAGCTAGACAGTTCAATTTTCTTCTCAGAAACCCTGCGGATCAGCGGGTGAACACATAAAAGTTTAAAAAAGCTGGCTGGTTTGGATGATTTTATAAAAAATTTCAAAGTTGAGCTAACGATAAACATTTTTTTTGCAAAAGTGAGCTTATGAAGAAGTTACCATGAATCCTGCACTGGTCACGCAGGACAGTTGATTTTTTGTCTGGGCATACCTGATGATGGCTGCTTGGATGGGGGTGAGTTTCCATGGGCTGGCTGGTCTGGATGATTTTAGACAAATTTTCAAACCTGCGCAAACGAGAAGTTTTTGCCAAATTTGCCCCAAAGGCTCGCCCCAGAACTAGTGGCGATAACTCCTGAGCCAGCAGGGCTGGAAGCTTGATTTTTTTTCTGAAAACACCTGCAAATACGGGGTTCAACGGGGCTAATTTTGCCGGGGCCCGACTGGTCGGGCTGATTTTTGAAAAATATTTCCAACTGGAGCTACCGAAGAAATCGTCTGCAGGTGCAACCCCAGGAACAATCCGCGCTAGCTCCTAACCCAGATGAGCTAGAAAACTCATTTTTGTCCAGCAACTAGCCCCTGGGGGCAGCTTCATCGGTGACTGAGTTTCCCGGCGCTGCCAGCTCTGGTGAATTTTCCAGAATTTTTCCAAGCCCCTCAGCCCGAAACCCCCAGCAGTTTCCCCATCGAAACTCGCCATTTTCCGGCTCGTCCAGCCCGGACAGTCCAAACAACAGGTCGGGAATCCGGCAAAAAATTAGACAAGATCCATAAAATACAAGTTGCAGATCAATTTCCCGTCGCCCTCACAATGGAGCCGGCGAAAAGTGGCCGAAAGGCGCATAAATCAAGGCCTGAATGGCCTCCTAATGGACGATCTGATGAGGGCCAACTGTTAAATTATCGAAACATCGGGACACCTGGACAGCGTCTGGAACCGGGAGAATTTCCAGCCAAATTTGCCAGACGAATCTTCGGAGGGGGGCGAACAGCCGGAAATTGCTACTCATTTAAAACTGCCATCGAACGGGAAATCTGGGGAAAACGATGCCCAATATTTACCCACTTGGCAACGCCCTGTTTGCACACACACTCATTGGGAATAGATTTAAAGACGCGTGTTTTTCCCCCTGTCCCCCCGGCGCAAAACTACATCCCCAATAATTTGCCTCCCCATTTTCCCCAGCCTCCCCAGTCTAGAAGGATTCGGGGGCGATGTTGCCCAATTTCCCAATTAATCCCGACTGGCCCTCAATGGTTGTGCGTAATTAATGCGGCTTGAAACCCCAAACTTTTACGAAACTGGGAAAGAGAGGAAAATAAAAAGTTTCCTGTCGAGTTCGAGTCGTTCGAGCGGCTGCATAAATGAATCCATAAAAACCCATCCAGAGGTAATTTTTACGTGGTAAACGACTGGAATTTGCTATTCCGGAACGGTTTGCCTGCATCTTAAATGAGCGGGCGAATCAAGTGGGGAAAAACCCGAAAAAACTTTTTGGCGAAGCTTGAGGGGAAACTTATCGTCTATTTGGTCCCCTGATGGTGGCCTGAGTCCGAAACGCTTGCGGCAGCAAAGCGCCCTTCCAGCTCTTTGGAAGGCACCACTTGGCAACACTGGGGGCCAATTAATAGGTTAACATCGGCTAGAGTTAAACGTTTCTAAAGTAAAGTCCTCTAGAGCTAAACGCTTTACCCAAAAATGCCCTGATGATGCCCCCGATTCGAAACGTGGCCGCTTGATAGGACGGGAGATGTTTGTGGCACTGCAATGAACGGCAACAGTGGTTTTTGCCCGGTTTTGCCTTGAACCTGCACCTCCATGACGTCATAGGGCCATACCTGAGGATGATTTTTTTGCCAAGAAATCAATAATTTTTTGGGTGTCATCGATTGCTTTGAACCACCAAAGGCCGCCTATGTGAAATTTCGGTGAAAATTTGACATTGGGAAATTAGGGAAAATTTGGAAAATTTTCCCCAAAATTTTCCTTGATTTTGGAAAATCGGCAATATCTCGCTTGTTATTGATCGCAGCAAAAAAGTGAATAGCAACTTTTTTATGGCGCTTCATCCGGTCTATCGCCCAGTGTGCTTAGGTATTTTCGAGCTCTTCTGGTTTTGGAGATATTTGCCGTTTTTCGAAAACCACATTTTCTCGGTTTTTTCGAAAACGGTGCCAGCTGGAACGTTGCCAAATCGCCCGTGGATAGTGCGCGACCAACCCAAGGTTTTCTCAAGAATAACGTTTTACGATTGGAAGCTTGGGCTTTGAGTAAAAAAATAAAATGCGAAATTTCGCAAAGATCCAAAGGGTTTGGACCGTCTAGAATTTTTGAAAAAAAATGTTTTTATTTTTTTTCGAGTCATTCTTTTACAGGCAGTTAGAGATGGAAAAGTTACATGACAAATCGACTTTTGTTGTTTCGAAAAAAATTTCCTCTGTGAGCTACAGGGGGAAGACGAAAACTTTTGTACAGGCCCTTATGGGGGGGAAATTTTCAAAACTGAATAAAAGCCTCAAATAACAATAGAATTCGTTGAAATTCACCTCAATTAGTACTGAGACAAATACAAATCGATTTTAGGCACAATCGCGTCGGTAAAGTCAAAGAAAAAAAAGTTTCCCATTTAACCCCATGCTAATTTGACCCATTCTTAGGAAAAATTTTTTTCGAAAAATCTCGACTAATTTTTATGTCAATGGCTTCTATTGGACGATATTAGGAAAGCTGTCAAACAATTTGACACTATTCCAAGGTTTTCACCTTCAAATCGCCAAATCTAAATCTCATTCCCATAAGAGCCCATGTAAACAAAATTTTCAATTTTTTATAGCTGCCAAACGAAAAGCACCATTCGCACGTGCTTTGGTACATTATCGACCTACTATCGATAGAGTAGATCGACACTCTGAAAGTTCGAATTTTCCCAAAACTGTGGCAATTTCCCCTTTAACCTGCACCTCCATGACGTCATCGGTGGTATACCTGGCGATGATTTTTCCAAAAATTAAAAATTTTGTTCGCGTAATCGATTGCTTTGGACCACTCGCTGCGTCCTATGCAAAAATTTGACAGAAATTCGACATGGGGAAATTAGGGGAAATTTTGAAAATTTCCCCAAAATATTTCCTTGATTTCGGAAAATCGGCAATTTCTCGCTTATGATTGATCCCAGCAAAAAAGTGAATAGCAACTATTTTATGGACCTTGACGCTATCTATTGCCTCGGGTGCTTAGATGTTTTCCAGCTCATCTAGTTTTGGATATATTTGCAGTTTTTTGAAAACCACATTTTATCAATTTTCTCGAAAACTATCCAGGATGGAGGCATGCGAAAAATACTGCTGGATCGCGCCCGACCAGCCGAATATTTTCCAGAGAGTCGCATTTTTCGATTGGGGGCTTGGTTTGCGAGGAAAAAAATAAAATGTGAAATTTCGAAAAAATCCAAAGGGTTTGACCCACTGAAATTTTCGGCAAAAATTGTTTTAATTTTTTTTTCGAACCATTCCTTCACGGGCGGCTAGAGATGGCAAAGTTACATGCCAAATCGACTAAAGTTGTTTCGAAAAAAAATTCCTCTGTGAGCTACAGGGGGAAGACGAAAACTTTTGTACAGGCCCTTATGGGGGGGAAATTTTCAAAACTGCATAAAAGCCTCAAATAAGATTGGAATTTGTTGAAATTCACCTCAATTAGTGCTGAGGCAAATACGAATCGATTCTGGCCAAAATCGCGTCGGTCAAGTGAAAGGGAAAAAAGTTTCCCATTTAACCCCATGCAACCGCAAAATTTTTCGGTACCCATCATCCGAAATGCTCGCCAAAAATCAGAAATTGACGACGGCCGTCCCGTTGCAAGCCCGAAACGTCGGCAACAGACGTGGCTAACCATCTGTAAGCCGAAAAATTAAAAACTCCAAGTTGCCGAGTTTCACCGCACCAATGAATGCAAAAAAATGTTCGAGATTTTGCGACATTTCGGTGTTTGGATTCAAACAAAAATTCGGGAAAATTCAGCAAATGGCTCGATCCAGCTGGCAGTGGCCCCGATCGACTGGGACCTAACAGGGCTTCAAAATTTCATAAAACATCTTTCCGCAGCTCAAGTGTTTCGGCTGGAAAAATCCAGTCAAAGTTGGAAACTGATTTGAAAAAGTCATCCAGGAGGCCAAATGTGGAAAAGTGACAAAAAGTCAAGCCAAAGTGTCAATGTCATTAATGTCAACAACTGACACGACCCGCAGTGACTTGGGGATTTTTGGGCTGTTGATTGGTTTCGTTGCAATTAATCAGTTGGCATCACTGTTCACTCAACGAAAAATTTTCCCGAAAATTCCCTGGTGATGGTGCGAGTTCGAAACTTTGAGGTTAACTTGCTAAACATTTTTCGGCGGCTTTATCGGAGGGACGCGAAGCGACCAAAAGTGACGCGCCAGTTTCGACTCGACGCCATCTTCAAGCTAGTTTCCAAAAATTCAATTGACTCGCCGCCAGCGTGGATATCAAAGTTTCATCATTTTGAGTTAAAACTGCTGGACATTTTCACCTTATTGTCTCGAAAGGGGCCCAAATGATGCGCAGTGATCGGAAAATTTCGACTTTAGGCGATTTTCCGAGAATTCTCCAATGCCCATCAAGAGAAGTTTGGAAAACCTCACAGTGCAGTTTGGGAAGCGCAAGCAATGAGCCAGTGGGGAAAGTTTCGGGCCGTCAGCCACCGTCAGGGATTTTTCCCTTGCAGGCACCTTCCGGGTTGATCGGGCAACGTTTCGGGGTCGCTCCAAAACCATCATCGGGAGCAAAGCGGTTTCAAAATCGCACTTTGACTGTCCCTGGCTGCCTCGATTTCCATTAGAAACGTAATGGAGAAAACTCCCCCCCCCCTTCCACAAGGGGGATGGAGGCAACGAAAGGTGTAAACAGAGAGCCGAAAGACGACTGTATGTTTAATGTTTCATTCGTAATATTTCCCTTATGCCAGGCACAGACAAATCTGGCACGATGCAGGGAAGATCATAAATCTGGCAGATCGCTGTTTTATTATTCCCTGCGCCCTTAAATCTGATTTATTATAAATATTTCCTGGGGATTCTGGCCAGTGGCGTTTCCCCCAGGCTTGGGGGAAAAAACCCCCCAGATTTTCCCCCCATCGCACAGTGGTTCAGCCCGAACTGAGCTGAGGCTTGATTCGTGCTCCTGTCGGGGTCTTTTGCCCGTAAACAGACGAATCCCCCCGTTCCACTCCCAGTGGGAGAACAATTAAGTGGGGAAAGATGGAGAGAGGCGACGACAGTCGCCCCAAGCCCAGCTGACCGCTTTGCATTAATTCGGGAAGTTTATTGTGTGCGGAAGGGTTCTTAAGGCCGCAGCCTTAAAGTTCATTTAAGTTTGCCACTCCGGCGGCCCGCCAGGAGAAGCGAGTGTCTTCTCCATTAGGATTAGCGCCACTTCCTCATTGGATGTCGCCCTTGAGTCCATCTGGCCCTCCTGCAGCGACAACGTTTTTCTGCAGGCGCACAGCACAAATGTTGCCGGCCGATATTAAACTGGAAACTCGCCGACTGATTCATTCCCGGTGATTTATCGACAGATTGCAGTTTTCACTTCAGGCACGTGAAGGGACAGAAGCCCTTTGAGGATTATGGGGGCGTGGCGGGAGGGTTTATGGTCTGCACGCACCCTGGAGTGTTGACAAACACTTTTTCTGTTCAGTTCAAGATTGTGGCGTTGGCAGGCCGATTTGGGTCGCAACTATTGGGAGCTTTTTCAGGCCCAAGAGTCCCGAGAACCCAAATCTGGTCCACAGTCCGGCCTGCGAGGTCCGGTGTGGACACCACGTGGACAAAAGTGGGCTTAAAGTTTTCGACCTTGAGCCAACTGGTAATATGGCTTCTGACGAAACGCCCCATGGGTAGCAAACCTCAACTGTCACCTCCTATGCCTCAATCCACCCTCTGGAACTGAAAAAGTTCCAAACCATCCCAAAATCAAACGAGGTTCCACTTGCAGAGCTGGGTTCCTATTTCTGAAGTTCATCAAACACATTTTCCTGCAAACCTCAAAATTGCAGCTTTTGGAGGCAGATTTTGCCCCTAACTATTGAGAGGTTTTTTAAGCTCATTAGTCCACGCAACCCAAATCTGGTCGAAAGTCTGGCCTGGGGTGTCCGGTGTGGACACCAAGTGCAAAAACGTGGGCTTAAAATTTTCGACTTTGCCCCAACTCGTAATCTGGCGCCTCAAACAACTCCATACATATAGAAGACCTTAGTTGACCACTCAAATTCCTCAATCCATCCAATGGAAATAGAAAAATTCCAAAAACGCCAAAAATCAAACGAGGTTCCACTTGTAGAGCTCGGTTTCTATTTCTGAAGTTCATCAACCACATTTTCCTGCAAACCTCAAAATTGCGGCTTTTGGAGGCAGATTTTGCCTCTAACTGTCAAGAGATTTTTTAAGCTCAATAGTCCATAGAATCCAAATCTGGTCCACAGTCCGGCCTGCAGCGTCCGGTTGGAGCACCACCCGGAAGAAAGTGGGCTTAAAGTTTTCGACCTTGAGCCAACTGGTAACCTGGCTTCTGAAACCACGCCCTACCCGTGAAAAACCTCAACTGTCACCTCAAGTGCCTCAATCCATCCTCAGGAACTGAAAAAGTTCCAAACCATATAAAAATCAAACGAGGTCCCACTTGCAGAGCTTGGTTCCTATTTCTGAAGTTCATCAAACACATTTTCCTGCAAACCTCAAAATTGCAGCTTCCGGAGGCATATTTTGCGCCTAACTGTCGAGAGATTTTTTAAGCTCATTAGTCCACGCAACCCAAATCTGGTCGAAAGTCTGGCCTGCGATGTCCGTTGTGGACACCAAGTGCAAAAACGTGGGCTTAAAATTTTCGACTTTGCCCCAACTCGTAATCTGGCGCCTCAAACAACTCCATACATATAGAAGACCTTAGCTGACTACTCAAATTCCTCAATCCATCCAACGGAAATAGAAAAATTCCAAAAGCGCCAAAAATCAAACGAGGTTCCACTTGTAGAGCTCGGTTTCTATTTCTGAAATTCATCAAACACATTTTCCTGCAAACTTCAAAATTATGACTTCTGGAGGCAAATTTTGCTCTTAACTGTGGGGATCATTTTTAAGCCCAATAGTCCACAGAACCCAAATCTGGTCGAAACTCTGGCCTGAGATGTCCGATGTGGACACCCCGTGCAAAAACGTGGGCCTAAAATTTTCGACTTTGCACCAACTCGTAATCTGGCGCTTTAAAATCGCTGAAAACCATGCGAGCCCAAAATGTTGCCAAACCATCGAGCAGCGAGGAAACCAGGGACAGTTTTGAAGCTGGCAACAGCCCGAAAGTTTCGAACCAACTCCATCCTCAGACATCCTGAAACAAAACTGCACGACGACTTGCACTGGCGAAAAAAAATGTTTGAAAGCTTCAGCCCCAAATTCCTCAAAAGGCCAAAACTTTTCCAATTTTCGAAAGATTCGTGTGTCAGTTTGGGTCGCACGTTGCCGGATCGCATCAAATCGCCCCACACTTAAGGCGGTTTGGGGATTAATGGGCTGTTGTGCGATCGATTCGACTGCTTTCTTTCAGTTCAGTCAGTAAATGGAACCGAAATACAGGCAATTTTAGCGGGAAATGTGGCAACATGCCCCACAGAATTTTAGACGAACTTAACAGCGCCGTTGCCAGTGAAACAGTCAAGTGTGTCGACTCAGGATTATCGTTCCCAGTTTGGAAAGTTTCGAGACTCTGTCTTCAGCTAATACGCAATGTTCGGGCGAAAACAATACAATAAAGCTTTCCTCACTTATCACTTCTAATCCCTTTCCGTTGAGATTTAGTTCGCCGCCGTCTAGTTTTCATAGGAAACGCCGCTTTGCTGGAGCGAGGATTTGTGGTGTTTAAACTTTCCGAAACGATATCATTGTAGTCCAAACTAGATCAGTCGAATTTACGCGTTTTAACCAGTTGGGAGCGTCGGTTTCCCGTTCAAATTGCCCATAAAAACCCAAAAACCGGCTACTGACTGTCCAGAAATCCTGAAAAAGGGGGCCAATGTCCCACAAAGTGGCAACAGAGGCTTGAGAAATTCCCCAAAACAACCCTGGGGATGCCGTCGGCCCGAAACTTCGCCCCCTTGTGGGGCAACAGCCGCTTTTCAACCCACTAGAAGCGGCAACACTGTGTCTTCACCGGTTTTGTTTAAAATAGTCAATCTAGAGTCACTGACACCGATGAACTGCACTGATGTTCATTGGGTGTGCTCAAAAAATCCCTGATGATGATATCAGTTGGAAACTTTCCCCATTTATTGGGCGTTGCCACCTCATTCCTCCGCCATGACTGGCAACACTGTACATGGCCCAGTGCTAGCGCCATTCATGTGCGAATTTTGACAAAAATCCCCGTGAGTTTCCCATGTTGCCAAACACTGCCTGAAGATGGCGTTCATTCGCAACTTTGCCCAGTTGTGGGCGATTCCATTGGCTGTGTAGCGCCGGCATCGGCAACGCTGTAGCACATCTGGTTTTTTTGCAGTTAATTAGTTCCCAGTCAGCGCAATGAAAATTTTGCGGCCGCAAAGTTCCTGATGACGGCCTTGGTTCGAAACGTTGCCTGGGCCTGGGCTGGGTGGTGCAGGAGGCGGCAACGCTGCCTTCGGTCCAGTGTTCCCAAAATAAAGTGAGTTGCTTGATATTTGCTGAACATGTAACTAAGTCTAGTTGACTTTGAGTGGCAAAAAATCTCTGAAGATGGGCGTCGTTCGAAACTTGTACCACCCGTGGACGCACTCAATGGTTTGGCAACGCCGCAGTTGGCAACACCGGTTCGCCGGCGGATTTCCAGCGATTCGTTGTGGGATTTTGCGTTCAGGGTGAGCGTTTTGCCACACCGAGCGTGAGAGAGGCGCCAAAAATGCCCTGATGATGGCACCGGGACGAAACTTTCTTGCCAAAACCAGGCAAAACTCTGCATCGAACGAAAGGATCAGCGAGGCAAAACAACCAGTGCTTCAGTGGCTAGAGGG
>NW_026018859.1:0-9290 GCF_020466585.1 Dendroctonus ponderosae
TTCCTCTGTGCCTGGAACCCGAACATCTATCGTCCACTATCTTCCTGGAACCACTCTCCTCGCCCTTTGTTGGCGTGAGTTCTTTCAGCTTCTGCTATGTTACTGTAGCATTTCCTCTGAACTAATCGCATATCCGCAAATTCGTGAAAGGAAATTCAAAGTAAGTCACAGTTTGACAAATTATTGTTGAGATTGACAAGATCTACCTGTAACTATCTGTTAATGACAAAAAACGTCATTGCCGCTGTGCCTTTTCATCGAAAAATTGTAGAAGAGAACTTTTTTGATATCAAAATTTTTCGTAATCTGAAGCAAAGATCGTAATTTTTCTTTTCGAATGCTTAAGTATTCCAATAGGCTACCAATTAAATATGGAACCATTTCAAAATAATGCTTAATAGCAAAGTTGAAATTCGATCTTCAACTGTTAATATCTTCTAGAAATTTTCGAAAAAAAAATGTTCAATATTTTTCTCGTACTCCCCAAGGGAGCCTCTATCACCCCTTAAAAGGAATGACGCCAATTTTGAATCACCCTGTATAGGGGCCCACTTAGAGAGTACGAAAAAAATACTGAAAATTTTTTTCCGAAAATTTCATGGAGATATTAACAGTTGAAGATCGAATTTCAACTTTGTTATTAAGCATTATCTTGAAGAGGTCCCATATTTGATTGGAAGCCTATTGAAATACTTAAGCATTCGAAAATTTTTGATGTTAAAAAAGTGCTCTTCTACAATTTTTTGATGAAAAGTAAAAGCGGCAATAATGTTTTTTGCCATTAACAGTTAGTTACAGGTAGACAGCCTTTGTCAATAATAACAAGCATTTGTCAAACTGTCAATAATATTGACCAATGACATATAACCTTTAACAGGTGGTTTTGGATGACCGTTCTGGCCTATTTAGACGTGCATTTGCCTCCCTTATTTGCCCCAAAAAGATGGGCCATTATCTTAACCTCAACGCATGTTATTGTCTCTTTTAATTTCTTTGATTCATGTTTATCCTTGGTTACCGGAGTTTTTAATAATTACAACGGAACAGGTACTTACGTAATGTCAATTAGGCAGATTACCTTGAAAAACATTGTTGCCATCCTTCTGATCTAGTTTTTGGCAAATATCTGAGTTTTTAATAAGATTAAATTTTTTAAAATATTTTTTGTGTACTCCCAAGACACCCTCAGACAACACCTCCAAAGGAATGACGCCAATTTTGAATCACCCTGTATACAAAGCCTTTGACAGTATTTGACAGCGACCACTATGGAAAGAAGTTTCATCAACGCGTTTTCTAAACCGAAACTCTCCGATTTGTTGGGAAAAAATTGGCTTTTTTGGTGGACAAAAACGTCTGCTTTGACTGGTGAATAATCCAGCTATCCAGAGCTAATCCCCCACTCAGCAACCCGCAAAAACCATCTCGACACATTAAATCACTGTCAAGCGAAAAGGAGGGGGGTGAGCTGTCGTTAGCGCCGAGCAATATAAAGTCGTTATCAGATTATTTCGACCCCTAGTGTGGAAGTTGCGAACTACTAAATGCACTGGGATCGCAGTCTATTAATCAGGGCCCCAAGACCAACCCCCCAAACTTGTGGGGGCGATGCTCCGATGTTTCGCGATAACGGCATAATGATTACGTATTATTCTGTAGTCGCGGTGCGTATAACCAGTTCTGACAACGGTATCTCGAAACTTTTCAATTAAATTTAATTGGATACTTCGTGTCACCACTACTGGCTTAAAGTCGGGGGGATGTTGATCTAGACTACAAGCCCTGAAACAATTCGTCTGATTCTCTAAAATCAATTGCTTTGCACGCAACCATCGTTGGAAGCTGTTTTTTTTGTTGCCTTTGCAAAGTTCTTAACGGCAGCATTCTCCTAAAATTCTCCTCTTTTTCTGTCATCATTTTCGTTAAGTTTGTTTTTTTCTTCGTGTCCTCGCACTATTTCTACTCTGAACCTTTTGCTGTATAGCGCTCCAAGTGAGTTAAGCTTCATGCTTACTCATCTCATTCTTTTAAGGCTTCCAAGTGTTTTTAACATTTTCTTCAGTTGTCAACCGCGGTTGTGCTGCCGCTCTTCAACATATTTATTCATTTCTTCTCTCACACCTCGGCTGTTTTCACATTCTTAATGGACGTGCTTTCGCCATTTGGCTCTTGTTCTTTTGCGTTCATTTACTGAACATTTGGGGGTCCTGAGAAGGATCCATATTTACCTCTCTTTCATATTTATTAGAAAGCGACGGTTTTCAAAGAAAATATTAAAATTACTTGAACAAAAACATCAATATTCGAGCAATAAACGATTGAAAGGAAAGAGGGATTTCAAGGTTTGCAAAAATTGAAATTTTCGAATAACCACAGCCCAAAGGTGTTTTTCGCGAATAAACTCAGTTTTTCTTGAATTTACAAATGTTGAATAAGTGCAGGTCGATGTTTTCGACAAAATTAAATGTCTCCAAACGCCCCCAACACCGTAAATTTGCATCATTGTTGCTCCATAGGTCTACAGCAGTAAAAAAAACTTTTTCGCCGAGAATTTCATAAGAGTGGAGCCCGATGTTTACGAAAAAAATTAAATTTATTTCCTATTTTCTCTATCATTGTTGTTGATTCGTCATATGTTAAGGCTACTTTGACTTGTTGCTATTTACAAGATTTAAAACATAATATATAGAGAACGGCTGAAACAATCAAGGCGATAAACATGGTGCTCCTCAGCTAATGTGCCAAAATTCACTGACAAATTGTTTAGGGAAAAATATTGCGTTTCAGGCAAATTTGTCTTATCTGAAAGTTAACAGTTTTCAAGATACAGCGTGTCAACGCATAAACAAATTTTCGGTTTATTTTTAATAGAATCTTAACCAGTTTTACTATGCCCATAAAAAATTGTTTTTGAAAGTTTTTTAGAACGAATAATTCATACTTCCTAATACCTGGCTTCTAGATAATAGAGGGCGCCAGCCGCAATAACCTGAACACACTCAAAATATAGGAAATAAAAAAATTGTGAAAGTGAGCAGCACAAAAGTTGTTTAATTTTACGCAATTTTTAAAAATCTGAATTGAAAATAAAAATATCAAACACCGGAAATGTCAAAATTTGACTATTGCCGCTAGCGCCCTCTAGGATGTACAAGCCAAGTAATAGGAAATTTAGATTTGTCGACCCAAAAAACTGCCAAAAACAAACCTTTATGGTCATAGTAAAACTGGGTAAGAATCTATTAAAAATAAACGAACGTTTCATTCACACTTTGACACCCTGTATCTCGGAAAATTTTAACTTTCAGATAAGTCAAATTTGCCTAAAGCGCAATTTTGTTACATTAGTGGTGGATTACCACCTTGTAAATATTTCTTAAATCAGGAACAGAAATCCCATCGATCCGTCTAAAAATATATGGGGTGTTCCATTAAAAAAATTGGCTTTATGTCAAATTTTGACATTTAAGGAAAAACGTGTAACAAAAACCGTGTTTTGACCACATAAACAGCTTCAAACACTGAAACCCAAACATATGACTCTTGTGATTTTCCCGACTAATTGTAGCCAACTGCGCCACATTCTCTCGGGAAAAATCGCTAATTTTTGCCCCGCTCGTTTGCTTGAAATGGGGAAAAACAAAAGCAGGAAAAGATCGCAGCCCGCTGCGAACGCAATCGTCACATATCATTGCGACCGACAGTTCGACATGGAATCGCGATAAATCATGTGATGTATCCAATGGAAATCCATTTTCTCACCAACAAAGAACTGACAGGGTTGGAGCAGCGGCGTGACGCGCTCGGCAGTTTATCAATTAGTGGCACCCGCTAACCGGCAGGGCGTGTCGCTAGGGCGCAGTGCCGGAGACACCACTTTTTAACCCCATCGACGAATCCCCCAAGTTTTCGACAGTTTCACTCGAACTTGGTGACGGCAGGTCTGCTTGATCGGTGTTTCGACCACCTTCAACCGCAAAAAGCTCGGAGAAAGCTAAAAGAAAGGCAACAGCGAAGGGAAGCAGAGCAAACAAGGCGCCGCCACTGGGGTCGTTTGTTTTTCAACAGCAGTAACATGGTTCGGGATCATCCCCCGATTTGATCTTCGACCCACCCTGCTGATCCCCAATATTTATAGCCGATTCGATTGCTTTTATATTCATAGCAGGAGAACTGGCGTTTTTTCGCAAAACTGTCTTAAGGCGGGCTTAAGTCACACAGGGAATTTTCAAGAATATTCCTGTAGTCCATTTGGGAGACAGGTGGACACATCTTCACCAACGAAAAAGATGAAAAAAAAACACACCTGTATCTCTTCTTGTTCAATATTACACATCTAAAGATTCAAATATTCACCCCGGCCCGCATGGGGGCCAGAAATCATTAATCCGCCCCCGAGCGCCGTTTAATCCGAAAGTCTCAATTAAGAATTACAATAACAATCGGCGAACGAACAACTTCTGGATGACATGACATCTAAATCGGTAGACGTTCTCGTCTACAAAGCATATGTTTCGGGCCATTTAACGAATTAGGGCATGATCCGTACACCATTAGCTGATCCCGTGGCTTTTCTGGGGGGAGACGAACAACGAACTTCCAGGTCTAGAACTGCCGAATTTTCGACAAAAACCATCAGAAACTTCTTGGCCACTTTGCCATCCTGATCTAAACCCCGTGGAGTTTGCAAACGAAGACACTGCTGCGTTACTCAGCGATCGATTTGGCTGACACAAAACAAAGGATGTATGGAGTGAAAAAAAATTCAAACCAGTTGAACTCGTTGGTCGTTTATAGGGTGGACCGACGTTCCCACGGGTGCGACGCCGGTGCGTGCCAACAACCACTAACCAAACAAAAACAGGCGAGCATCGCGCAATTTAACTGCATTGTTCGCTAATAGCAAAGTGAGCAATAATTTTCGGGCGAAGGCAAACTTGACTTTAGGGCCGGAAGTCCATAAGGAAGAGCCGCATGAATAATGCGCCCAGCAGGCTGCGACTCCATTTATTCGTTTGTTTTCCATCAAAATACACTAGAACGAAACAAGTTTGCAGATCTAAGCCCGATAATTTTTCAAAAATAAATCAATTGTCTGCTTTTCAGGCTTGGCTCTGGATAAATCCCTGCATTCGCAAGTGAGCACACCCAAATCGTACAACACGCTCTCGGAAACGCTAAGTAGGACCAAATGTGGTAAGTTCCAAACGAATGTATTGAGTTATAGGCAGAATATTTCGAGATTTTCCGAAAAAATCCGAGTTAGCATAGAAACCTGTACTAACTACCCTATTGACTGCAAGGGCAGAAATCTAGAATTGGAAAATCGATTCTTCTCATAATTGCATAGTGTATGACACACACGCGACGTTCAATACGGTGACTCGTCGATATGTGAGAAAAATCCATACAGAGCGACTGGCAAAGGTTGCAATGCGGCTCGACAGAGGGCGCTGGTACAATTTACTCATCGAAAACTAATTGATACGAGAGGGGAAAGCACGATTGTCTCTTTTGATTAGGCTTTTGTTGCTGGTATTAATTTTTTTGGTGTTGCTTTGTAGTTTTTCCATCGTACATTTTTTCTGCGAAAAATCGGGTAATTGTCAATATCAGACACTCTTGTGGACGGCTAAGAATTTGCTCACCTTATACAAAAGTAACTCTTTCTAGTAACCAGTGCTCTTTTTGGGAAGAATTCCATTTTCGGCCACTTTTCACTCTTTGCAAATACCTATTATTCTCAAAAATTACCGAAAATACGATCCAACATCGATTTTTTGATGATGGCTGTCGTCAATGTACCGAAACTTTGAAACCTTCGAAAAATTGGTGTTTTTCACACATTTTTCTTTTGGTCAGAGATTTCGTATCACTTTGAGTGATTTTGATCGTACGAAATCAGCAGCTTTCAACACTCAATAGCTTCGATCTCAGCCTTCATGCTAAACATCAGTGCAAACAGTTTGTTAGCGGTAGGATTTTGCCTAACTTCAAAACCATTGAAGTTGCCTATTGTAGATGCAACCGAAACGTTATGGCGTATTGCAAAAATTAATGAAACTGGATGTTTTACAAACAATTTCCTTTTGCTGACTGATGATGAAAACCGCCTTTCTTCGAGTTTTCAATTATAAGACGTCTATTAAAGCGATTTTGAGACATGGACTAGTCATCTCCATGCTTAATATGGGCAAAAACTAAAGCTTTATATATGAGGTGCGTCTGAATGCCCCCGAATGATCAAAATAACACCTTAAAAGTTTCCTCTCAAAGCTTTAGACATGTTTGACCCGATTTTCTACCTCTCTCCTGTGTAATTTGAAAATCATACATTTTCAGTAAAATTGAGAGGGTTTGAGCACTCAATAACTGCGATTTCAGTCTTCAGTTGGAGCTTCAGGCCAAACCGTTTGTTCCGCACAGGACTTTGCCGTACACGAACCCTTGATGATGGCTATCGTAGACGCAACCGTAACGTTCAATTTTTAAACTTGATTTTTTAAAATTTACAAGTGATCCCCGTCGGTCAAATTCCCAGTCTCCATTCATTAGGGACGGATTTCGAGAAATCAACGAATCCACCGAATTTAAACGTATATACTGAATCCCACTCACTCACAGTTACTTGCTTCCATTGAAGCAGTTAGAAATCGTAATATTTTTTTCGCCACTAATTCGAATTTCCAACCAAGTCGATAGCGATTTTTCGTATGCGATAGCGTATGAAAGACAATAGCAGCCGAAGTGCTCCAATTAAACACCGCTATTGGGCACACTAAGTACGTGCAGGCTGAAAAGCGGCGAGATGAGTAGTAAAAAGTGCAAATCGTCACCAGCAGGAGATACGTAGCTTTAATGCAAGCCATTTCCCCTTCGAGTACATTTCTCCAATTGCTATTATTATCCCATCGCATCTTTCGGGAGAAGTTAACGCAAGAACACGCCAATTTTAACGCTCGACGTGGAGAATACACAAGATACGTCGGCTGGGGAATAATGGAGCGACGGAAAATAGGCCTGCCTTAGTGGAGAGGCCTATTAGGCATATGACCGGCCGGTTGAAAACTTGGTTGTACACATATATTTTTTTGAATTCGCATTAATCAAAACGTAGCAAATCCGATAAAAATCAGACTCGGGCTTGACAGGGGGGGTCAAGTTTCCCGCGCGCCCCAACACGTGACTCCACGTAGGGGGGCCCGGATTGCGGCACGTGTCAGAACCACTCGGGCACGACACCGGAGGCCGATTCGCATTAATATTTTGCACTTATTTCACTCGAGTGGCCGGCTTTGTTACTTTATTAACATGCGACCTGCGCTGGTGTCCATTAAACAGGACCGAACTGAACTGCTAGCAAACCGTTTCCATATCGATTAGAAAGTACAACTATGGGCCGGAAAGCCTCGAGCCATCCAAACATGCAAACAATTTCCATTTACAACCCGTCAATTGAAACTTGGTGGGTGGTTGCCCTATTGAAAATTTACTGTTTAGGGTAGAGTGCGGCCCTGGAAACTCATCATTAGTGTTGTGATTGGGCCCTAATAAAAGGGAAAGCTGCACACTTTATTGCCATGAAAGTCCCTTTAAAACCCCATGGACTGGAAGCGATTCGTGAGACAATATTTTGACCTTTTGTGCACAAAGATTATAAATCCTGTTAAGTGTGCTTAACCATTAGTTATAGTACATAGTGACGAGGTCTTCCCAATCCAGCCAATTTCCGGGATTGGAATCACTTGAATTGAGAGTTTGTCTAGGACGGAATCTACGGCCTGTAGCTGCCCATCTAATGCTCTCGCACTTACCTCTAAAAGACTCCACTCAAGATAAAGAGATCATGGCAACACGAAAGGGGTGCAAGCGAGACAAACGCCTCACTAATCAGAGACTATTCATTAGTCTCTTTGAATTAAGTGACGCCTCTAGCGGCTTGCTCGTGAAGCGACTTACAATTGCGGCGCGGTTTTAACTGCCTTTGTGCTTTCGATTTCGGCATTTAAGCGATCGCGAATATTTCAACTAATCTCTCACTGTTCAACCACGCAAACCATTAAAACAATACGCAGAGAGGATGTTGTGGTTAACATGGATTATGCAAACTCATGTGTTAATGGACTCACCTGGTTTTAGATGATGAGACAGGACCATCGCATTTGCTTTCCTGGAAAAAAACAAACGAATTAATCAAGTTTTTTCACTCTGTATATGTGGGTCACCCTATATAGAAATTAAAAATTAGTTGCGCTAAAGTGAACCGATGGTGCAAATGGGCTGAATGTGGAATAGGCGCCCAAATACAACAGTGTTTCCATGGCGACGTAAACAAATCATAACGCCTGGACTCTTGGGACAAATTATTTTGCACCAACGATGCTCGTTTTGCATGAGCAGTGACTCAGGAAATCAACAAAGCATGCGAGTTTAGCGGAAGTTAAGCTTCAACATCGCAAAGTTTAGACTGAATAAGCATCGGAGCCGTTATATTGCAAATAACTGAAAAACTGAACTTGAACAGATATTGGGGGTTGTTCGCACATCGCGACCTTTTTCTTACCCCAAAAAAAAACCGCCAATTGAGGAATGATGAGAAATCAAGTTTTGACAAGGTTGTAAATCGGGGCTATTTTATTCAATAGAGGAATGTTCCATTGTTGTAAAATGGGCGCCAATAAAATCTGGAATTAGTCATCGATGTGGTGTCGATAAAAAGGCGAAAATGAAAGGCCCGGCCGTTTTGTGTATTCTGTCCGGACTCCGGTGGGAAACGTCCGCTCCGGGTGAAATTGGCCGCCGCTCCGGGAGGAAATGTTCCGGAGACAGCGGCATCCGCTGCTGCGCCGCCCCGCTTCCGACACTCAGCCACTTTGCGCCAACACCGATTGTTTATTTAATTTTACATGTGCCGCATTTTGCCAGCCCCCCGAAAACTCTTTCGCTGCCCATCTGGATGTTGTTCCTCCGACCTGGCACAACAAATCAAACGACCGCCTAATCAAATTTCCACTGTCGTATTAGCGGCAATGCCGCAAAACGTCAAGGGGAGAACCGCGTTATTTCCTGCTAAGAGTTGGAGTTCTCCGACTTTGCACTTTTTACTCTCGCTGGCTCTAACTTCATTGGCGTTCTTCAACTGAAGCACCAAGATATCGGTGGGATTAATTGGTGCCAGAGGAAAAAACCGTTTAAGGGCGCAAAAACCATCCTGTTCAACAGGGTTATATTTTGTACAATTGGTTTTCGGCACGCAAGTTTAGCAACATCAGATGGGTTAGATTAGATTA
>NW_026018860.1:0-9126 GCF_020466585.1 Dendroctonus ponderosae
CAGATCTATTGCGTTTCTTATTCTTTTAACCATGGGTGATATTTGATGGACTCCCTACTGCGGTCCCCATAATCATAGAACAGTTCTTGCCCTTTTTTGATATTGTGTCTTGCCAGCAGCACCAATCTATAAAAAAATCTGCTTTAGTCCGACTTATATGCTTGGTAGTGGGTTTGTATACCTTGGCAAGCCATCCACAAGTATGGATTTGGTGTATAGGTTACTGCTGGTTCTGGAATGGTTGATCAATCTCCCCAATCGTCCCGTTTCTTGTGTTGCGTCAATGCTAGAAGAAATTGATTAAACACATGCATTTCGCTGATTAATAAGGTGCTAACCAAAACGTCCGATCCTTGTATTTAAAATAATACATATAACAGCCAGTAGTTTCGTCTCGGGCATAGTGTTCTTCACGCTGATTCGCTTCCAGTAAACTAAGAAAATCGCCACTGTATTCCACTACGAACGAGTCCTTTTCGAAGTTCCTAGTTGCGAAGACACTTCTTCCCTTGTTTTCAGTCAGTCGGCACTGAAAAGAAAAACTCTTAGAATCGTTTGGTCATTGCTAAGTATCTTTATGTACCCACCTCTAGGCCGTCTTCAGTCTCGTTTCTCAAATAGTTTTCAAGCGACTTTTGCTTTTCCCTTAAAACCTGCATTTTTGTCTTTCTATTAGACTTCCTTAGTGAAAAATATTCTGTTAGCTTGCGGCTAGGCCTATATTCTTCATTTCCTCGACTTTCTTTCGGAGCTGAAAATTAAATTTTGGATACAATATGGATAATACTCATTTACTGCTGCAGCTGATCGCAGCACGAGATCTTTGAGTATTAAAGCATGTTTTAACAAAACTACCCCAAAATAATCTAGAATGAATAAATCGGAGATTTGGATGTTCTGGGATAGATTTTAGTTGCGTGTATAAGATTTACATGCACATGTATTTCTTAATTACCTTTGACCATGTTGCAGTGATGATTAAGGCCGCTTGACTTCTTTCACTGAAAAATGCTGATCTGTTTGTACAACTGCAGTGTTTTTTACAATTTAAAGACAAAAAGCTGTATAAAGAAGCAGAGTTTTATTGAAGAAAATCCGAACTTCCTCACAATGCTATGGTTTGTTTACAACTAATTTCACTAAACATGGCTGGGCGACGTTGTCGGTTAATTACAGTTTAAGCATATTTTAAGTACATTTTAATTGGCAGTGGCACGCGGGTTATGATTGGTTCAATTACAGTGTTAATAAGCGGGTTATTTAAACTGAGCCTTAGTTAGAATACAAGTCGCCTAATATTGAGATTTAATGAGGAGAAACATCTCTTCCACAATTTTATTATTTATTAAAAAAATAGTTCCAAATTAAAATTGAATTTTTTTAGATTTTAATAGAACTGTATTTTGTGTAGTTTATTTTATGTTTTTTTCAGACGCCGTTAAATACTAGACATTTATAATATTATTCCTTGTTCCCGACGGTTACACATCTCCGATCTTTGCGGGTGGTAACAAAATGCATATTCTGACCTTCTTACGTCGAAAGCACAGATCACAGAGCAACCTCTGTGATCTGTGGCCGAAATGACGAAGATATCGTCGGTTAATCGTTGAGCGTTGACGATTTCTTCCTTATTATTAACCCAAACAATTTATAAATGCACATTAGTGACCTTCTTACGTCAAAAGGAACCGACTGAGCTCAAAAAACATGCTGTGATATTTTGATTTTTGTCCAAAATGTTCTCAAAATGTCTTAAATTGTACATCATTTCCATTTCCCGGACGCGAAGAATGCATCGAACTGATTAAAAAGCATGCGAGAAGTTTCAGATGGAATGCACTCTTTCCTTGGTCACCCTGTGCTGTTGTTTTCCAATATACCGGGTCTCAATTTGAAAACTCCCCGCTCTTAATGTCCCGCCAACGATTTAAGTCGCAAAAATCATCAATATTTCCTTTACAATCGCTAAGTTTCTAGTTTTCAAGTCACATTTTCGGGTCCTTCAATCCTTTGACACGCAATTCCAACAAATAAGACACTTTTTCCAAAACGAATGTGTTAAAACCGGTCAATTTAAAACTTCAATTGCAATAAATACTGCTTTACTGACAACTGATTTCAAAGTTGATGTGTTCATAATCACTCGTTGTCATGACAAATGTCTTGTATTCAAAGAGTCGACAAGCGATTGGTCGGTCAGGTTTATGTGTATCTTGGAAAACACGTCACCAGGGACGGTTTCTTGGCAACGAAGGTTGTTGAATTCTTCGAATGGCGCAAAGTGCTGATTTTATGTGGAAAATATTCCTTGTGGAAGAAAAGAATTATTGACGAATGGGTGTGAGTGAAATATTGATTTTTGTCCGAAAATTTTCCAAGGGTGGGGTCGATTTTTTGAAAAAATTTAAATTTTGTGGGTGCCGCAACAAACGTTACCCAAACTGCAACAGTTTTGAAGAAATGCAATAACAATAAATACATTTTAATTTCGTTTTTTGTGCGATGTGGAAGATGCAAATGCTTTGGTTTGTTTGGGTTTGTAAGTTTTGTTTTTTTTCATTTTTTGAAATATTGAAGTGGCGAATGGTTGGATTTGCTTGGGTTATTAAGTGTTTTTTCTGTTGTTTTGTTAGTTTGTTACAATATTTATATGTCAAATTTACTCCTGGGTTTCAGTCATTTATTGTCTCTATTTATCAATCAAAATACGTTTCGGTGTATTTTTCCACCATCATCAGTTTTTATGTGTAGCGTTGTTGCTGCTTTAAGCCTTGGCATGCGTTTGCAAATTGAAACACAGTCAGGCAAGTATATACAATATTTATATGAAATATCGTATCTTTGCAAACATTTAAATATGTTACTTTTATAAGAACATTTCATAAAATATGTTTTCATGTCTATTACGATTAGTATCAGTTGAAAATACTTTTCCACAAGTCACACACAAAGCCGGCATTTAAAAAAAATTAGGGGTCTAGTAATAAAAGTAGTTTTTTCCTGGTCTAACCTGCCAACGAATAAATGTGGCGTTAGATTAGAAATGACCGATCGGGGTAAACGGCAACGTTGGACTGTCCTTTGTTTAGCTGCTCCTAGATGGAACAGGAAAGTTGTCTGAAATAACAAAAATGGCATTTTTCGAAAAAATATTTCAAATGAAGTGTGATGAAAGCAATAAACTACAGTTTGAGTACTTTTTTATATTTTCTGAGTTATCGGGAGTCAAACGAGACCGAGAATGATACCGTCTAAAAATCACCCAAAAGCCTCTAATTGTGGCTGAACACGGCATTGGTCCGAAAAAAGTTTCAAACAAAAGGTGTGCGTAATAGGAAAAGCTATAATTTGATAGCACTTTTATATTTTTCACTCGACTCGTTATGGTGAAGCTACGGAGTTTTCCATTGGAGAGGTGGACCCAAGGGGGGTGATTTCAAGTGGCTAGGGTTAACTTTTTTTCTCTTCTTTTTTGACAGAACAACTGAGCGCAAGTGAATCCAACAAGCTGGCATTGTGGCCGAGTTCCGTGGTCCGAGGATCGAATGCCCAGCCGTGCCACATACGAATGAAGATACTTTTTTCTGTTTTAGTAAATTTTAGTAAATTTTAATTTTTCCGAAAAATCGACTCCCACTCTTGTAACATGGTGACGAACTCCTTTTCACGAAAAAGAAATTGAAACCAGCCCTTCAAGGTTTCTTACCCGTGTTCTATTTACATTTGGCGTTATTTTTATAAAAATGTACTCTCCTTATATTTTTCGGTAGTTCCTGGACGAATTTTAATAGCGTTAAGGCGTTAGATTAGAAATGACCAATCGTGGTAAACGGCAACGTTGGACTATCCTTTGTTTAGCCGCTTCTCCGTCAACCGTCACTTGTCTTGTTCTATGAGCGTCAATCGTCCGCCATTTGCAGTCAGATCTCTTATTCTATGAGATACATGCTTTTAATGAGCACTAATAGTCGCAGTGATCAAATATTAACAAGTTTTTAGTGTATTTGAAGTTGAGGAAATCAAAGGTAAGCTATTGCTAACGGACGTTTTTATATTCGTTGAATTGTACATGGTGTACTCAGTTATTTATATCTGCTTTCGGTTTATTGTTGACATCCGATAATTGTCTAGTTTATGTTACCCTTTCGTTTGAAGCTAAAAATATGCTTTGATTCTTTTTTTGATAAAACTTCGATTCTACCCCTTGATCAGAAATGCGGTTTTCGATCATTAAAGTTTGCAGTTTTTGCATACAATCAGGTCACGCCATCGTATTTAAGTGACCAAATACGTTTTTGATAGCTACATATCACACTTTATTATCCCACTTTGAGAGTACATCACCACAAAGATATGCATAAGTAATATAAAAAAGGTAGTATAATGCTGATGTTAATCGTCAAGGATAAGTTCGCTGTTCCCTTGTCAAAACTGTTGTATATTTACACTTTTCAGCTTGTTTCACAAGGTTGACCATTCCCGAATGCCTCCATTGAATTCCAAATTATAATGTAACTCAACTCTGTGGACCAAGCCTGAACCCTGTAATTATTGTCACATTTTCCAATATTTGTTATAATACAAATTCACAAGATATAGTAAAATTATCATAACGCTTTACAATCATTAGCTTTCCTAAATATTAATAGCGATTCTATCCTAATTCTGATAGGACCGAATCCAGGTCCTCCTGCAAACCTGCAGTCATTTCCTTCTGTTTGTTGAGATCGTCTTGTAACCTGAAAATACATGATGCATTTAGAGCACAGTTTAACTGCGATTGTTTGAATCCAGGCGTCACCTTTCAGCATTGGTCTTGAGCAAGAAGTTGCCCTTCTTTAGAGCTCCTAATCTGGATTCATGTCTCTTTGACCGGCTTGCCAAATTCGTCTTTTTCTTCTCCAGAGGGGCGTCTTCCGGTTCACTTAGACTCTTTTCAGAATCACTCTCGTCTGTATCGCTCTCGGTTTCAGTCTCCTCGTCGCTGCTCTCTTCTTCCTCCTCTGTCTCCTCGTCGTCATCCTTCTCTTCCTCGTCTTCGTCCTCATCCTCGCTCACGTCCTTAAGGAGGGCTGCCATTTTGTCCACCTAGTGAGCAGATAATTATCTACAAGCCCTACTTGCTTTCTATGAGTCGCTGGTTACCTCTTTTTTAATCTTATTGTATCGTTTCTTTTCCTCCTTGATGGCCAATTGGTTCTTTTTGATGATCTCTTTGAGGGCTATGCGCTCCTTTTTGGCGTTGTCTTCCTTATTTTTGAAATTCCTCAATTTGTTTCCTAGTTGCTTCACCTGGAAGGGTTGAAATTATTCACACATCAAGTGCAGCCTGCCATGCAGCGATCTCACCTCTTTTTGTAAACGCTTTTCTCGTTTCTCTGGCGTGTCTTCGCCGTCACTTTCCTCTTCAGTCTCATCGTCAGCCATCTCGTCATCGTCTCCCCCATTTACCACGCTGTTTTGCCGCAAACTACCAATGGACACTCGTTTACCTGTAAATACATCTTATTTGTATATCTGTGGGGGCTTAGATCACATCACGATCACGCAAGCAAGGACAAACTGCAGTTATTTTACTGTTGTGTATATGTACCATTGGCAGGAATAGCGTGAGCAGTTAAATTTAGCCAAGCTGCGGATTTAGGCGGCATTGGGGATGCTGCAAACTTGTAAAAATGAATTCATGTTATGCGTACAAAACTCGGCCGTTTACCTCCCAGGGCATCCAACAGCTTTTTCTCCAATTCCGCATTCTTTCTTTTGGTGTCTTCGAGCTGAAGTTTGGTGGTATCCAGAGTTTTCATCGCTTCCGTGTACCGCTTTTCGATTTGTTCCGAGTTCTTGCGCGACTGGTCCGCTTCCTTCTTAAGTGACTGAATAACCTAGAATAGCAGTGTTTGATTTGGTTGGTTAACAGCTTGCATGCGAACAATCTACTTTGTCTCCTGTCACGTTGCTTGTTTTCAGAAGAATTTGAATTAATCATGTCGATGCGGCCAGATGACCATAGAAGGAAGTGGGATCGCGAGGAGTACGAAAAACTCGCAGAAGACAGGAAGAGGGCAGAGCAAGAGCTGAAAGACGATGTGGACAACAAGAAAAAGGGCCCCCCTGTTAAAAGAGAGTTTCTCAAAATTCGGGAGTATAAAGTGGACTTGGACTCCAAATTGGGCAAAAGCATTGTTATAAGTAAAAACACCCCCACATCCCAATCGGGAGGTTACTACTGCAATGTCTGCGATTGCGTGGTCAAAGACTCGATCAACTTCCTGGACCACATTAATGGAAAGAAACATCAGAGGAACTTGGGGATGTCCATGAAAGTGGAGCGCAGCTCCTTGGACTCTGTCAAGCAGCGCTTTGAGCTGAACAAGAAGAAGATGCAAGAGAAGAAAAAGGACTATGACTTGCAGACTCGGCTGACTGAGATTGCCGAAGAAGAGGAGAAGCTCCGGGAGTACAGGAGGGAGAAACGGAAGGAGAAGCGAAAGACCGAGGAAATGAAGGACGACTTGGACGTGCCCAACGAACTGGCCAGTATCATGGGATTTTCTGGATTCGGCTGTTCGAAAAAATCCAAGATAACATCCTAATTTTGTTATTATTATGCTTTAAATGTGTATATAGGTTAGGCTGCGAAAAATCATAGATATGTATATGGATTTTCCTTGCAATTGCACCCTGTTATCGGATCTAAATGTGTATATAGGTTAGGCTGAGATAGATAAAGCTGGGTTCTTATGAGTCTGGAATGCGGAAAGCCTTCCGACCAATCAGAAGTTTGCAGGATGTGTTCGCTCCGCCCATCCGCAGGTGTTTCCAAATTTTAAAATTTTTCGCGCGCGCACTTTCCGCATTCTGCTTCCTCATAGCATTCCGGACCAATGAGAACCAAGCTTTATAGAAATGTATATAAAGTTCTCTTGTAATTACCCTCGAGTTTTTCTATATGAGGATAAATGTGAATTAATCGATTAAGAAATATGGTCGCAAAAATGGTAGGTTTACCTTGTCATCAGCGGTGCTGGCAGCTTTGGTGTGACCGCCGCCCGCCTTAGCTTTCTCCAGTTCGGCCTCCATATTCGCAATCCTTTGCAGCAGCCGTTTGTTTTCCATCTCTTGGGCTTCCTTGTTGCGCAGCTCTAAGGCTAGCATTTGTTTGGTGCTCTGGAGGTCGTCCCGCACCTTGTCAATGTCGTCTAGCTCATCTACTTCTTCTGGCGCAATTTCGTCCTGAGGTCGCGCAGAAATCCGGCTCAATTCTTTTATGAGAACTGATCGGTTGGGTACTTACGCTTACCGGCGGTATGCTGGCCATGGACATGGACTTTTGAATTTGTTCTTCAATGGTCATCTGGCGGCGGAACTTGCGAAGCCCCTCTAGCATCGGTTTGCTTCTGTCGTTGGTCTGCACTTTCTTCAGCTTGAAGCCGGTTTCGATCTGAAAAGTTCACTCATCAGGCATCGTCTGTAGAGGCTGCTAGCGCTACAGACGATCTCTCAGATACCTGCTTTAGGAGTTCGTTGTGTACATTGGGTTTTTCGCTGTCGTACAAAAAGTGCTCTTGGGCTTTGCCCTCGGGCAGGATGGGCTGCGATCGGTCATTGCATTCGACGTGCTTCAGCTTCCTGCCGCCCTCGATTTCTTTGAGGGTTGCTGACCAGTCTGGGCGCACTTTGGGCCTAGATCTAGAAGAAAACCGATAGAAAATAACCTGTTGATGTTAAATAGCTCTTACTTGAGTAGTTCCAGCTTTTTGGACTGTTTATCGGTCAGCAGTTTTTTGGGAGTTTCTCCCGGCATCCCAGGGGGCGGAGGCGGCATCGGTGGCGGCGCCGGACCGTGTAGTGATAGTTTCCGCACTGATTCCGCTCGAACCACAGAGTTTCGTTTGGCTGGCAGTTCCTAAGATGGATACGGTTTTATTTTCTGAAAGATCGCACACCCAATTTGCTTCCGAAAGCTCGTCGTATTGGCACAAATCGAGCTGGAAATTGCTTATAAATAGCCGGGATCATGATTCAACGTCCCGCTTAAAGGTCTTCAAGTGGTCTGCATCAATCTGATGTTGCGCTTGACTTTAACGACTCGGCAAGTCGGTTTAAAATTAAATACATTGCCAATGAATTTATTGAACAGTTGTTGAGTGGCAAGTTAAACATTTGCTACTTACTCGATCAATTTCCAAGTCTTCTATTGTGCTGTCTCGTCTGAGCAGTGACGGTTTTCGATCACTCAGTTTCCTTTCTTCCACTTTATTCAGTTTGGGCAGGTCATGAATTTTGTGATCCTGCAAATAGCGCACTTTCAGTTTCTTTCAACAAGTTTTTTTGTTGCAGATTTTTCGGGCGGCGCGCACTTGGATTGAGCACGGTAAGTCGATTCAAGTATTTCCAATGGTTTGCTCACCTTTTTGGGTGGGGATTTCTCCCTCTGGGGCACCGGTTTGAGTTGCGGCTTGACGAAGAAACTATCCTTTTCCTCTCCATTCTGTTGGGGCTCTTTGGTTTGGACGGACGTTTTGCGCAGTTTTACTCCGGCTGTACAAGAAGAGGAAACGCTCAAGTTACCAATCGATTAATTAATTGTCTGCTGGTTTTACCTAGCGGATTGTTCTCTTTCTCTTTGCGGAAACTTTCGCGTTCGCTGTCTTTCTTTTTCACGCGGCGCAGCTGAATTCCGTCTATAATGTTCAGAAAGTTTAACAGTTGCACAGTTTGCGTAGCTCTACTAATCGAGTGTGGAACAAACTAGGACTAACGGGTGATTTTTTTAATGCATTTAGGTCTTTACAAGCGTTATACGTAAGCGCATTCACCAAATTGTCTACAACTCATCCCGCATCTGGATCTCTTGGGAATATTGCTGTTTCACCCGCATTGAAGCAACCGGTTAATTCTATGATAGACTTTGATGCAACATAGAGATTGGTTTGCGTCAAAGTATATCTATGTTGTAGCGAAATTGGGTGAAGAACTTTCCACACTGAAGCTTCTAGAGTTAGTCACCTTAAAGCATGTGTCCCATGCATCCGTTTATACGATGGTACGATGATACGAAAGTGTTTCTATTGGTTGGAGATCTGTCAATTCGTCCTCCGTTCGTAAGACGGCGGACGAATT
>NW_026018861.1:0-8941 GCF_020466585.1 Dendroctonus ponderosae
AATTATGTTTCTGGCCGGTCTAAAAGCACGAAAAATCGCACGTTTCATTTTCTACTTCAGTTTAACTTCGCACCTCAGCAATATCTCCGAGACACCGTTCGTGTAAAATTAACAATTTTTATTAATTTTCTAATCACATTTAAAGTTCATCATTTCTTTCAATCCGCCTTAAGCTCCATCTAGAACTTTATCTTTCTGTAATGTTTCTATTTTGTAAATTTATTTACCCATTTGCAAGTCAAATGGCAAACTCCATGAAACTTTCGGTAACATTATGGATGTTCCAGCAGGTTTCTGAAACTTTGTTTCAATAAATATTGCGTTCTTGCTTTTTACGTCACTTTGCTCTCAGAGACCTGCAGGAGATTAACTTGTCGATAAATAATCGGTTTATATCAGATATTTGAAGTAATAAATAACTGCAGCCTAAGCCAATGAAACATTGTGAACTGGAGAAACTCTCAGTCCCATCGCCGTTTTTAATGAATAAAGTAATAAATTTGGAACATTGTTGATTATAAAAAAAAATAATTAGTTTTTTTCTTTTCAGAAATGATCATTCATTATGACTACGACCGTGGTCACGCCCGCGGAAAACAATGCTTCCAACATGACCCTGTTTCCGTTCCAAGAAGCCGCCCCTGGAAAATTCGGCTATCAACAGGCATTCCTAGTGATCCTGTTGAGCATAGTGATTGTGATAGTAGTGATAGGAAACACTCTAGTGATAGCGGCCGTGATCACAACGAAACGTTTAAGAACAGTCACAAATTGTTTCGTCATGTCTTTGGCGGTTGCCGATTGGCTGGTGGGGATTTTTGTGATGCCACCAGCTGTTGCTTACCTTATAATGGGTAAGATCGATAAGGATAAGCCAATAAAAACCGATATTTGCTTCCATCTGTTGCCAAAAAGTAAATATGGTAATATGAGCAGAGGGAATATGTATTTATTCCAAAGGTATTGAGGCAAAGTGAATGGTTTCTAATATTCAATGATTGGTGCATTTTTATGTTTTGAGGTTTTCATATAAAAAAATCCAAAACCAAATTATATGCTTAGAAATGTAACTTTTTGAAAAGTTTCATCGTGCATTTTTCAAATTTATTTAATTGATGATGAAGCGCTAATATAATGTATGAAACTACAGCAAATTTGATCGATTTACATACAAACTCCGCCAGTAATCGATATTTATCAAAAGGAACTTTTTATAGTAAAAACGTTCCTCTATCGAAATGCTAAAGTAACAATCTTTTTTTCAAGCGGCGTACAATTTTTTAATGTTTAAGTTACAAATGACCCCAAATGGTCTATGGAATTTTATTAATTGAATATTCTTAAATATTTGCACGATTTAACTGAGTTAACGTTCAAAAAATCAGAAAAATTATATAAGCGAGATTTATTTAAAAACTTAAACTTGAGTTATGTAGATCCCAAACTATTAAATTTTCCGCAAAGATATAGATGGTTAAAACGGTGTGTGTGAACCAAAAAAATATATAATAGGGGAGCGTTTAATATATTCAGTTCTCGTTTTCTGGAAAAGAACCTTTTAGAATATTAAATGTTCAATTTTCTTCAAAAAAAAAAAAAAACTATAACTAATAAAATCTGAGGAAAATCTATGAAAGGTATGTTTTGACCGTAAGGCCTAAACTAGTAACCCGAAATAAAATTTAAAAAAGTACAATTCAAAAAATGTGGACTGAATTAATTCATTGGTTTAGTCAGTAACTAAATTCTCAAATTTAATCAATACTAAATATGTAGTAAAAAAGCTTTTTAAAACACAGTAACTAGTGATTATTCCGTTTATAACCCCTCATATTTAAATATCGAAGTTTTCTTTTCGACAACTTTTCTGTATTTTTCCAATTAGAACTCCATCTAGGTTTGAAACGCCCTGTAAAAGTATTCAGAGCACAACCAGGAAAAAATTGCACCTTCAAAAGATTGCGTTAAACGCGATGAATAAAAAAAGGTTGGCAGAAAAAATCACAGTACCAATATTTACTTAATTTTTTAATTTTCTTAACAAAATTCCCTTGCTTCAAATTATTATTATTTTCTGTTTTTACATCTTTACACTTCAATTTTCGATACATTTATTTGGAAATTATTGGTTTTCACTTCGTTTCACGGTTGATCAATTAAACATTGAAATGCACAGGAAATTTTATGTATGCAAAATACTCGATTAAAATAATTTTCGCTAATTACAAATTTGCCATTCATGCAGGCCCAAAAAGCCATTGTATTATTAGTTAACACTGAAACCCTTTTAGGAAAAAATATAAAGTGAGAGGAATTTTCAAACAAGAAGAAACCCCGAAAAAGTATCAAGCACATTCAGCACGCTTTATAAAGATAACGCCATTTAAAACTCTTTTGGAGCAAAAGCTGAAGTTGTAAAAACTTTAGTTATAATGTCAAGACTTCCGCGTTCCGTTTAATAGTCTAAAACGGACGCCCGGAAAGCAATTGCGATGACACCCGGTATGGAAGCAGGTCTTTTTGTTAAATTATTCATGATCAGTCCCATTTATCTTGGCACTGAAAAGGAATAAAGTAATTTCTTGTAAGTCGCTTGTTATAAAACGCAAAATTGTCGCCTGGAAAAAATTAAATGTGTAGTCAACTTGGTGAATAGGTAAAGAATTACTTTATTAAGCCATAAGATTGATCGGTCAAGAATACATTCGGAAAATACGCTTCTAAACGACATCTGAAAAGTTCAATGGCGATATCTTTATTCATGAATTGGCTCGATTTTTCTGATTGCTCTTGAATGAAAATATTTCCAGACCACTTTAATCTGGTGCAATAAAAACTGTGGTAGAATTCTCATTTCTCTTCTTATATGAGGCTGAGGTTATTTAAGAAAAGCACACTCAACTCTATTGTCGAAAATAAATGATTCGGTCTGGATTAATTGGATTTATCGCTTCCATTCCGCAGACATTTCGACGTAGTTTCAGGGATTAGTATCATAATACATTTCTAATAGGAGAGGTAAAGTAATATTGATATTTGGGACTCCTTAGGTGCATGGGAGTTGGGATGGGTGCTTTGCGACCTTTGGGTCTCGTTGGATATCCTTCTTTGTACGGCCTCAATTCTCAGCTTATGTGCGATTAGTGTGGATCGCTACTTGGCAGTCACCCAACCTCTCAGTTATTCCAAAAAACGAAGATCGAAAAGTTTGGCCTTCGTAATGATACTTATCGTATGGGTTAGTTCTGCATTAATCACCGCACCGCCCATGTTCGGATGGTAAGCAACAAAGTAATTTTCGATTTATTAGGTTGAAGAAATTCTTCTTTAGGTACGAATCAGGCAGACACGGCCAGAAAACCTGCAGATATAACCAAAACACTGGCTATGTGATCTTCTCTGCAATGGGCTCGTTTTTCATTCCCATGATTGTGATGCTGTACGTCTACGTGAGAATATCCTGTGTTATTGCCCAGAGACACGATCAATTGAGTCACATAAATAGCTCATACACTAGGGTAAGTGCGATGTAAAACATAATCTATGTAATACATCAGCTTGGCTTTGCAGAAAAGTAAGCAGAATGGGATTACCATTGAAGAATCGGATATCGAAAGAATCTCGGCCGAAACTGAAGACAGATCTGCAAGGTATATTGGACAAACATTTTTAAATAAAAACAAATTAAATAATGGTTTTTTCCGTAGCGCGCGCTCGTCCAGTTTGGTCAACAACTACAGAAATAGCATACTACCTGACACGCCTCGGAAATCATCCTCCAGACTACTCAAGCCGAACACAAGCTTTTCATTCCATGACCACAGATCTTTAACTCCCGTTAGGAGCTACAACAATTTTAGGTAGGCGCGCTAATTTACACTTAGAAAATTTGTTCATTGAAAATTTTAGATCATCTTTGCCAACTAAACCAATAACATCACCATCCCAAGTAGAATTAACCATGTTAAATTATGAGCCTGCATCGAGAGTATCGTCGTTGCGAAGAGAATCAAAGACTGCACAAACCCTTAGCATCGTAATGGGTAAGTCTCCTACGACTGAACAATGAAAATTAATTGCCTAAATAAACTTTACTTTTTCCAGGTGGTTTCATCCTATGTTGGCTTCCATTTTTCATCAACTACTTGCTTACGCCGTTCATTCAACCCAACGAAGTCAACCGGCTCATCATGCTCTATATGACATGGCTGGGATGGATTAACTCAGCTATCAATCCATTTATCTACGCCTTTTATAGTCCCGACTTCAGAATAGCCTTTTGGCGATTAACTATCAATCACTTCAAAAAGGGGGTAAATGATAGGGCAGAGTTCATTGAGTCGCAACCAAAACGATTAGAATTGGGATAACCTGTCCAGTGCAAGTGAATTTTAAAATTCATCTTTAAAGGCGTACAAAAAAGTTACTCTTAACGATGTTAAAAAACCAAACTGATTATTTGTGCTTGTTATTGTTGTAGATGCTGATGCCGCAATAAAGTAGTAAAGCAAATTTCAATTGACTGGTGTATGATTTTTAATTAAAGTTATTTGCACTCTACTGAGAACCGGCTGCTAAAATACTTATTCACTAGGGTTTAATTACTTTTTAGACTTCTGAAGATAAAACACCCCGAAAAAGGCTTTATATTCGATGATTTATTTTTTAGATACATATTTACTTAGTGGTTTTCCTCTTTCTCCTAACGGTCGTTTTTGGGGGTGAAGGATCCTCATCACTATCACTGGCTTTTAATTCTTCCTTTCGATTCCATTCCTTTTTGAGCTCACTTAGCATGTCCGGTGTCAGGATTCCTTGAGCTAATAGTCGTTGCGTAAGCCTCCCTTTGCCAACAGGCGACGACTGGATATCTAAACAAAAGTTCAAATAAAATTCATACTAATAAATCTGGTCTCAAAAGCTTGAAAACCCCGACAAAAAAAATGTTTGCTTACTTCGCAAATAATTTTGCTTCTTATTATGGCTATCGAAAACTTCTTCATCTGCCTTAGATGTACCCGAGCTAATACCTGTTTCGGAATTTTGCAGCAATCTGGTCAGTTGTACCACTCCTTGCTGTATAATTTGGTCTAACTCTTTTTGCATGTCTCTAACTAAATCCGCCTGGTTGAACAAATCCACAAACCGGTAACTGCAATTCATGAACATTGCGAATTCCCAATTAACTAAACCAAAATCCCCGGCTTACCTTAACCAAAGGTACAAGTCGAGAACATCGAAAACAGCCTCTAGATGTACGAGGTCGAGGATGGTGCGAGGCGGTTGCAGAGGCCAACCAATCGACGAACATAACCAGTCGAAGGTGATGGGTTCATTTTTGCTAAATTGTCTAGTGAACTAACAACGCAAACCAAATTAAATTACCGTTGACATTTTTTCTGCTAATTGCTTACCTTGAGGAACATGGTACACACAAATGGCATCTTTTTATTGATTGGTGAGCAGCAGAAGACATATCTGGCTCGAAGCGGCAAAGGAACATGTTGAATCATATCGGCTAGAAATTTAAAGTCATCGATGTTGCACATAAAATACAACGAATTGTCCACGGTGCAGAGATTGACGAATATATCCTGAAAGCAAGTTTCATATTAAAGACTCAGGAAAAAAATTACATCGAAGAAGCAATTTCAGTACAAAACCATATCGCTTACCATCAAATTGCTTAAAGTCGAATTAGGCAAATGATAGGCATAAAGTTCTATCTGTTCTGCAGTGGGGTGAAGACCCGCTTGTGTTAAAGGCTCTGGCTGAGAGGCCATCAACGTCTTTAAAGTTGGCAGATCTTCAGTTTTAAACGTTGTTACGAAGCCCTGTTCCCATTTGGTGCCGTACCTTCAAAAAGTTGAAATAAATAGTAAAGAAATGAACGGTTAAAAATAGGTTTTTTACCTTCCAGCTCGGCCAGCGATTTGCAATGCTTGTGACACTGAGATCGTGTCCATTTCTTTCTCGCCCTTCTCATTCATAGTTGGTTTGATTAGGGAGTAAAAAATAACTCTTCTTATACTCCTGGGCAATAAAAATAAAATAAAAATGAATTCATCTAAATATCCCTGTCGTAGACTTACAGATTTAGGCCCATTCCGATTGCATCGGTAGCAACCAGTATTTTGCAACTGTTTTCTGGATCATTAAACTTTGCTGCTTGTGCCAGCTTAGTTCCTAAGATAACAAGAATAAAAAATGAGAGAATAATAAATAAAAAAAAGTTTACCTGGTGGCAAGCCCCCATATATTACCGCCACTTCCTTTCCAATATTTTCAATTTTACGCGACACTGAATATATGTCGTTTTTACTGAAACATACTATACAATCGCCTGGTTTCACACTTTCCAAGCTTCCTGCAAAAAAAACAAGAGGGAATGACTTCTTTGCCTAAATAATGGATCATTTTCCGTTCGCTTACCTAAAGCCTGATTTTCAATTTTCAGATCAGTCAATCGCTTGTAATTCCGAACTTCTATATCTTCGCCCGTGGTAAGACACAGTTGACTAACTAAGTTCACAGCTCCTGCTTCGCCGCACAGGTGGACTTCTTCAGCCATCAGCCCTAGAAGGGCTCTCGTCCAGGCCCAGCCCCTTTGTGGGTCTCTGATCATTTGAATTTCATCAATTACAGCTACTTCATCTAAAATGGACAAAATTCAGTCCCGAATATTAACAATTTTTGCCTGAAGTGACTTACAAGGATTGGTAACTGAAGTCATCTCAACTGTACAAGCCACATGGGCGGATGGGTTTTGTAAAGGATCTGCAAATTTTCGTTCTTCTCCTGTTACAAGATCACATGGTGTTCCCTGCAACATTTTTTCAGTATTTCTATTTTGCTTTGATTGTTAACTGATCAAATTTGACTAAAAATATTGCCAATATTTCTTCTAATCCACGATTATTGGATTATTTTATTGCAAAACTTTGTACTCAGTTCTACTGAATTGACAAATAACGCTTAAAATCCACATAATTCTGCTTTTGAGCAATTTAAAATAATAGTTAAATTTTTCAGAGTTTTACAAGCAGAGGTGTAAAGTTAGTTAATTAAATACTACCACTAAAAATAAATTGATTGATCACACTCCTAAAGCAACTAACTTCTCTAGACACTAAGGTGGATGCGCCTCTAAGAACGTTATTTATGCCCACCAAACTGGAGTTAAAAACGCCCGTTTTAGTACTTGAAATATTATTTAGTCTTAAAGTTCCTTTCTTATGCCCTCCTATGTCCATCAAATTTAAATATAGGTCCAAATCCTAATCACGGGCGCGAAAGCGACCATGAACGCGCCAGTTTCTCGGGTTATTTGATACGAGTCTAGTTTATTTTAAGGTGCAAACAAAAATTAGAACTGTAAAAATCATTTTCTAGACTGTTACAGCAAAGACATACCCTTCCGTTGCACTTATTGAAGACTTCAGATGCTAGCAATTTAAGTGGGCCGCAGTAAACCCCCGATTTGGCAGTGATATACCTTTCCAAAGCATGGTAAGTTTTCCCTGAATTAGTTGGACCCGCATGGAAGATTATTTTTCTATTCAATGCTCTGGCTTCTGGGTACCAGTTAGCTGGAGATCTAAGTTTTATCAGAATAATCTTACGTTAAAGGAATACTGAAATGTACTATCCAGACCAGTTTAAGCGAGTAAAACTTTGCCTGAAAACTACCTTAGATCGGAAATTTTCTTTAGATCATCCATACATTCCAAATGGGGAAACATCTGCTTGGCATGTCGTAAAAAGTACGGAAATATATCAGTATGGTTTCCAGCACCTTGCAAAATATCGCTGACGACTACATGTAGATCAACAGGCAGGGTATTTGCCTCCAAACAGTACCTTCTAAAGCTTACATAGGCCTGATGCTGCAGGTAGACTGGGTAAAATACCTTAATGATTTAAAACCCCTAATCCTTATTAACCTCGGTACTTACTGTCTAAGCCATTCTCCGTAAGTAGGTGCTTTATGCTTGGGTTCTGGTAAAACTTATTTAAAACTTTCAGCAAATCAGCTTTATTTAAATTCCCTGTAAGCTCTGCCCCCACGTTGATATCGTCTGGATTTGGTTTAATCTGTATGGGTGTAAAAAGCGAAGAAACATTGTCTTTCGACGACCCCCTTTTAGTCCGCAATTGAATTAAACCAGCGCAAACTGGCCTTAAAAAACTTGGGGCTGACAAAGTGGTAACGATGGAATTCACCGTTTTGAACACTGTGTAAATTTTCGGTTTCTGCAGCATATTGACAAAAATGTGCGTAAAAAGCTACCAAATTACTGTGTGTGGTTCATTATAGAAAAATTAAAGAAATAAATAAGACACTAAACTAGAATGTTTTACACTTGATTTATTTGGTTAGGTTTGCTACCTTCGCATCGTTTCAGTGGCATAGATTTGTCTGACGTCAGATAAGAGGGAGACAAACTGATGAAAATAAAAAAATAAAATAAATTTTAATCAATGTAATTTTCGTAGTACCTATTATTTTACACGGAATTAGAGTCTATGGAAGTTTAATTCAAAAGTGCTTTTAATTGGAGAACACAAGATTGAATTGGAAAAAGAAAACAAAGAAGTACGAAAAGTTTTAAGATGGCCAGAAAGTTTTTCTAAAATTTCCGTTTTCGGTTTGAAGAAATTTACAATTATTATTCATTTTTTATTCAATTTAGATTTCGAATTTATCACCAATGAGCGCCTTTGAGCTTTCATTAATATAGGGGGTGAGCCAGTATATCAAATGTCCAATCATCAGGACGTTAACAGTCTATTTAAAAATCCAATTTTAAGACAAAAATATTATACAAACATATGTTTAAAACGGCTTTTTAAACTTAACATTTTACTTTATTTTGTGAATAATTCACGAAAATATGAAGATCCTGTAATCAAGGGCAGATCCAGGAGGGGGTCATGGGGG
>NW_026018862.1:0-9161 GCF_020466585.1 Dendroctonus ponderosae
TTGATTTATAAACACCAATATTCGAGGTTATGAGAGCAGGTTGACATTTCGAAAGTACGTTCCGCAGTCAACAAATCTTGTTGAATTTACCGTTTATCCTTGTCTATCTTATTACTACATATACTCTAGATAATTCCATGGTTACCGGAGTTTGAAATAATAACAAAGCAACAGGTATTTGCGCAATGTTAATTAGGCAGATTACCTTAAAAAACATTGCTGCCGTATCTCTGATATAGCGTTTTCCAAATTTCTCAGTTTTTAATAACAATTAATTGCTTTTACTATTTTTTCTGTACTCCTATAACACCGCCAGGCAACACCTCCAGAGGAATGACGCCAATTTTGAATCACCTTGTATAATGATACATATAATTCAGGTTGAAACTTGAGTGTCCATATTTTCAGCTAATTTCTTATAATTAGGGATATATTTAGAGTTCCCGGTCCTTAAACAATTAACTAAATGTAGGTCATTAAGCTTTGTTCGGTATTTTGATTTAAAATATTTCATATTGGAGAACAACGACTCGCAAGTGTATGTTGTTGCACTATATAAATAAATTTTTAGCGCACATTTTCTCAAAATAGGATACTTATTTTCATCGACTAAGTTCCAAAACATTTTATTATCACTATCCGCTTTTAAAATAATATCACTTTGTAAGTTTATTTACCTCCAGAGGAATGACGCCAATTTTGAATCACCCTGTATATGTATACTTGTGTGTCTAAAATATATTACGGAGACAAATAAACTATTTTAAAAAATCTAGTAATTTTTACTTATACTAATGCAAGGAACATAAAATTCTCTAAGTAGGTGGAACATTTCAGTTTCTTCTTGTTCATGCTCTAAGTCAATGGCTTTGACTTTACTATCAGTTTTTCGTTCTTGATTTGTCATTACGTTTGATGTAAAATCTTTAATCATATCACCCAGGTAGCACAACTGACCAATTAGACGTCTGCGAGGCGTCCACATTAAGTCATCTTTGGTTAGTACGTCAATTGACTTAGAAAAGACGTCTGAAAGACGTCAATACTTCTACTATTAGTCAGATATACAGGACGTCTATTAGTCAGATATACAGGGTGGTTTTTTTATCTTGAAACGCTTAAATATTTTTAAAATGAGTGACCCGAAGAAAAAATGTTTCAAATAACAAGTTAATATTTGGGAGGGGGAAGTTTATTCATGTCAGAAAAACAACGCCTACTTCGACCTTGTAGGCTAGGCAGGGGCCAACTTGAGAATTTCAAATGGAAACCACAACATTTTATTGGAGATTCGAATAGTACGTCAAAAACTAAGAATATTTTCTTCGATTTTTACACGTGGCGCTGTAATCCATCAATTATAAATTTTTTGCGTTAGAACTGCTGAACTATTATTTTATTGAAACGCTTGAAATTTTAGGGTGACCAGTAGCATCTAGTAATGTCAGAAGAATATTCAGTCCAAAAATTGTTTGATGATGAAAATCAGATATGTACCTCCAAATCAACAAAACATCTGTTTGTTTATTGAAAGTATATCGGCCGGCTTCTCCGTATACAAAAATAATTTTAATTTTTTTTTGCACAGTTAATGCGCCCATATAAAAAATTATAGTAGCATATTTAAATCAAAGTCGAATGGTGGTTCTAACTCAGAACGAAATTAATAAATGTCAAAGTCAACAATTTGAAATTTCTACGCTTTTATCAGCGCTCCTACATCGAGCTGAGGGAAATTTTAAATGACTTTGACAGCTTCATATTCAAAATACATTTCGAAATGTCACGTATTGACAATGCGAATTTTCAAACTACGGATGCTATACTTCTAATAAACACATAGATGTTTTGTTGATTTGGAGGTACATATTTGATTTTCATCCTCAAACAATTTTCAGACCGAATATTCCTCTGGCATTAATAGATGTTATTGGTCACACTAAAATTTTCAGCGCTTCAATTTAATAATAGATAGTTTAGCAGATCTGAAGCAAAAAAAAAGATAATTGATGAATTGCAGCGCCACCGGTCAAAATAGAAGAAAATATTTTGGATAGATTAGTCTCAGTTTTTGACGTACCATTCGAATCTCCAATAAAATGTTGTGGTTACCCTTTGAAATTCTCAAGTTGGCCCTTGCCTAGCCTACAAGGTAGCAGTAGGCGTTGTTTTTCTGACACGAATAAACTTCCCCCTCCCAGATATTAACTTCTTATTTGAAACGGTTTTTCCTCTAAAATAAAAAAAAACCACCCTGTATATGGACGTCCAATAGACCGCCAAGGGTGGTCAATTTTTAACTAAAATGGTCACTAAAATAAGCTTTATTTCAGACGTCCTTATGTTCATTAAATGACGTCGCGTCTTATTTGGAGAATTTTTTTATCTAACTTTAAATGTCTCTTTATAATAATTTTAAATTTTTAGTAATTTATTTTTTAATTGCCTGTCTGTCACAATTGCATTAGGATGAATGCTCCCAACACTCTATAGTCAGGACACAAAATTCATTTATTTCTTGTTTCCAAAAGCAAAAGCGAAAGGAATAAACCAGGAAGACCAACATGCTTTATTTGATAATATAAAATACAATCTTTAAAGATTAGATAAATTACAATCAATCTCTATGATTAGAAAAATTAAGAATAAATCTCGTCTGTCCCTCTGTCTAAGGTAAAATTAATGGTGTGATTGTCTATTATGTCATTCTATATGTACTTCTTGTCAATTTGTTCGCGCCAAGTTTATTGGATTTTAGTTAGGTTAAAAACGCGGAACCCCGGCACTTTGGCGTGACTGGTATTCCGAACTTGTACTTTGTACTTGTCTTGTTTCATGTGATTTGTTAATGGGCTGTTAGTTCATTATTATACGAAACTTTTAACACAAAGGTAAGTACCACTTATTTATACATTGTATTTATAGTTGTACCTAGCTTTTATATTGTGGTCTGGGATAAATAGTGGAATGCTTATAAGTAACAGTGTGTGGTCTATTCAGAACCATGTGCCGAGACAATACGTATATTCCGAATTCCGAATATACGTATATGTAGGTATATACCGTTGTTTGCGTCCCAACTTTCTTTTTAAAAACAAGATCTGGCTGGTTTTGGAGCCACAAAAGTAACCCAACTTTTGAAGAACAAAAAGCATGATTTTGTTATAAAAGAATAGAACACAGGTTTTTAATTGTCAATGTTATATAAATAGTATTACGTTCCAATTATCAGGTGTGAAACTGTGATATACTTGTAATGCATCAGGTGGTACAGTTAGACGAACTAGCGGGCAGTACTCTGGAACTCTGGCAGAACTGGCGCACACCACTCAAGCACTCAAGCAAGAGGTACTGTGGCCTCCGATTAAGGAGAGGAAAGCGTGTAGAAAGGCTCTTACTCACGGAGTCCAAGCTGACAGCAATTGGAGGCCTTTTGGGCACCCACTATTCTTACGGGTTCGTAGGAATAGTAGTTTTTTTATCTGTCCTCCGCTTTTTTATAATTAATTTTGTGGCTGGTCAGAACTACTTTTAATTAATTAAAATTGTAACCATATTTGCTTCCTTCCTGTCAATAAAATACGATTTAAGATTCTATAGTGTCTTATTGTAACCAAAACATTCCCTCAATATGAATTAATTGTGCTGACCATGTACAGACCCCTAAAACCGACGTTTAAGTGACGTCAATAAGCAGACGTCTAGCCGACGTCATTAAACATACGTCTGGCAGATGTGTCATGTAGCGGTCATTTGGACGTCCAAATGATCAGCTATCTGACGTATTCTGGCCGAATCTCATGTCGTCGTTTAGACGTCCATAAGACGTAGTATGCTACCTGGGCAGCAATATGATTCTAACAGCATATATAATATATGATAAAATTCTAACAGCATATATTATGTGCATAGAAATGCATCTTTATCCCTAAAGAGGAATTGAAAGAATTTGTCTTAAATAACGTGATAAACATATCTTTTAGCGGGTATATCTCTCGATTATTCGATTATCTAAAATCATATATCATTTACTTACCCGAAGGGTTTAAGTATAAGGTTCGAATATGCTTCGGATTATAATTCAAGCTTCAGCTTTCAGATACTAGCGTTGATATCTTTAAGCTTATACTGCTATTTTTTTATCTGGCTAATAGAACACTCCAAAATCACAAAACCAAAAGAAGGGACCAAAAAAATCGCCAGTCGCCTATTCAAAAAACATTGTCGCCAACATAAGCAAAAAATCGCCACATCTGGTCACCCTGTTTTCGAGCCGAATTTAGTGGCTGACAATGGACAATGCATATCATTGGTCTGCAAAACATTTTTTTCCTTATTGTTTTCATGAATGATAACATCAACAGAATTTTACAAACTCTACTTGCTGAAGATGCAAATTATTCTGTTTTTAAAGGTAGCAGAGCGTTTTCTGATTCAAAGCGGGTTTCTTCAAATTAATATTATCGTTATGGGATAAATTTGGTTTCGAGCGCGCTTATATTAACAAGTTTGGAGGAAAACGTAAAACAAATTTCAATGACATACAGGGTGGTTTTTTAGTGCGATAGAGTCCGAGACACTTATTTATTGACTTTCATAGCCACCTTACAAAATGTAGCAACTTTTTGAAATTTTTCAATAAAATAAATTATAATTTGAAAGCGGTTGATTTCACAGCTTAAAGTGTAAATGCAAATTTGTAACTTTGTAAATTGTTTATCTAATGACGTATTAATACTATACAGGTACTTCCATTTGAAAAACAAAAGTTATATTGCGTTAAAAAGTTTTAGATTGAAGTCCACATTGTTAACATCCTGTACAATGTATTAATATTTTGGTTCAATAGAATTCTTAACGGATCTTTGGTGATTGGAAAGACGTGTTTTTTTGCATCTCGAACTGCTTTCTTTTGGTTCTACAATTAATTTTTAGATACCATGGTTTTAAGCAAAATTTTACTAAAATGGCGATAATCTGCGAACGTCGCAAGTAAGAAAAAACAATTTACGGTGAATATGCAGCGTTTCAAGCTGTATTTCATGAGCTAATAAAAAATGGGTAGTTCTATTTAAAAAAATACACTTTGATCTTGCCTCGCTTTTCTGAGACACTCTGTATCATATAAGATATTTTTTAAATGTGCGCACTTTGTGCGTCAACTACTTTTATATGAAACTATTTTTCGAAAGTTCAACACCATCGGAAGTAATGTACTCTATCGCACTAAAAAACCACCCTATATTTGACCAACTCCAATCGCTCAAAAAGCGGATTATTCTGTTGTTTAAAGAAGTAGTSCGTTTCTTTGCTTAAAAGAGGGCTTAATCACATGCATATTATWGTTATTGAMAAAAATATTATAACAAGCGCGTTTTGGCTAATAAATTGGAGAGAAAAACGTGAAAAAAAGGCAAATGATTTTGAAAAGTCCACAAGAAGCAGATTATTCTGCCAAAGACAAAGCGTTTTTTGTCAAACCGGGTGTTTTCAGATGCAGATTTTCGTCATTAMAAAATCGGTATTRAGCGCTTTTCATTAAATAAATTTGCGAGAAACACGTGAAAAAAACTAAAAAGTGAAGAATTTTAAAAGTCCACTTGCTCAAGAGGCAGATTATTTTGTTTTTAATCAAAACAATGCGTTTCTTTGAATAAATCCGCTACTTGCTGAAGATGCAGATTATTCTGTTAAAAACAGAGCGTCTGTTTCTATTCAAACCGGGTTAATTCAAATAAACATTATCGCTTTTGGAAAATTTGATATCTGGTGGGTTTTTGATTTGCAAAAACCATTAAAGAAAATTTTGAAAATGAATAATTTTACAAACCCGACTTGCTGAAGATGTCAGTTGAAGTTAGTCACGAAAAGAAGTAGCGCGTTTTCCTTCAAAACAGATTTTTTTGCAAACTTCATATGCTCAAGACGCAGATTTGTTTCTTTGCTTAAAACCGGGTTTTTCCAATTGCAGATTATCGTTTTTGATTGATTGATTCGTACAAACCTGTAAAAAAACTTGAATGAGCAAACCATTGGCTAATTTCTTTTACTGAAGATGTAGATTATTCTGTCTTTAAAAGAAACGTCCTTCTGTTTGTTTCATCGTTTCAAACTGCTTTATTTGTACTTTATAAAGCACACTTCAAATGATACATTTGTGCAAAGAATGCAAAAAAAATTAAAGAATGAAGAATTTTGGAAACTCCACCTGCTGAAGGGACACATTATTTTCTGTCTCTAAAGAAAACAGCCCGTTTTCTTCAGTAAAACGTTCAACTTCAGTTTTTTTTGAAAAATGTTATGCAATTTAAATGATAAATTTGCAAAAAAATGGAAACAAAATGAAGAATTTTGCAAATTCCACTCCTTCGATATGCAGATTATTTTGCGTCTTAAAAAAACAGCACGTTTCTTCGTTTGAAACCGCTTATCTTCAGATGAACATGACCGTTATTGAAAAATTCTGTATAAAGAAAGCGCGCTTCGATTGATAATTTTGCAAAAAAATRCCAAAAATAAGAATAAAGAATTTTGCAAATTCGACTTTAACATGCAGATTATTCTGTCTTTAGCGCGTTTCTTCGTTCTAATCCGACTTTTTTWAATTAAACATCATGGTTATTAAATTATATATAAAAAGAGCTCAAATAAAACAATTTTCCGAAAAAAAAATAACGAGTTAAGAATTCCCAAACTATACTCGCTTAACATGCAGATTTTTCTGTCTCTACTGTGTTTCTCTCTTTCAAACTGATTTTCTTCGGTTAAACATCATCTTTATTGAAACATTATATATAAAGCGCACTTCAATTAATAAATGAAAATAAAAATGCAACAAAAATTCGAAATAAKTTAAKAATTTYSCAAACTMYACTCGCTTAACATGCACATTATTCTGTCCTTGCTGTGTTTMTTTAACCGATTTTCTTCAGTTAAACATTATCCTATTGCAAAATTCTGTATAAAGCACGRTAAATTTATAAGGAACGTTYAAAAAAATTATAAAAAGTSGGGTCATATTTGGGGCTCTAAAGACGGAATTTAACATGCAAATAAATATAYCAYATACAGGGTCCGTCTTTGGGAGGGTACACTAGAAGTATTCGCAAAACARAAACTACCAGAGTTCTGAAACTTTCTATACAAGGYAATGATGTTGGGGCTAACTAATCTAAAATAATTTCAAGGCGGTACCACTTCTGGTTATACCGGAAGTAGGTACTTACTCGCTTATTTTAAATGGAATACCATGCATATAATTAAATTTTTGGGTTCTCTGTCGGATTTTTCGGTCATTTTGTTAAATGAACTGGGTACGAAATTTCAACCGTTGTGAAACAATATCCATTTTTCCAAAAAAATTGACTGGTGCAGGCTTGGAAATAATTCGTTGTTCTGCCGATTTAGGTCAATCAATTTGAATGTAACTTTAGCTTGTTGTAGCCAAAGGTGCTATGTCTCAATGTGCAAAAAATGAGTTTTGCATCTCTTATAAAAAAGAAGTTATCGAAAATTAAACTTGACTGTCAAAAAAGGCTTATTACCCAAAAAATTCAAAAGAAAACCCCTATTTTTTTCTATTCAGATCGATTTAGTGACGAAAATTAAGGCAAGTTTCTAAAAAGGTTAATGAGGCTAAACGTAACAGTTTCATAGTTATTTTCAATAAACTATAATTTTTTATTACTTATTTATTATTTGTTCAATTTTCAATTACAATAAATGTTCAAAATGTTGTCCGTTAGATGCAAGGCATTGTTGAACACGCCTTGTAATAGCTTCATTTGTAGCTCTTTGAATCTCTTCAGGGAAAGAGAGTTGAAGGCATTTCGCACCCTTTCAATGCAATCTTCCTTGGTCGTTAATTGTGTAGCATAAACAAGATCTTTAATTCGACCCCAAAGATAAAAATCCATGGGCGTAAGGTCAGGTGACCTAGGTGGCCATTGAAAGGAACCGTCATTGACAAACAAACGTTCTTCAAAAATTTCGTAAAGTTTTATGGAAACGGCATTGGTGCTGTGCGGGCAAACGTGGAAACGGCATTGCTGTACCATCTTGTTGGTACCATAAAATGTCCCGCTCTACATTATTTATTCTGGGTTCAATTCCAGTATTTAAAAGTTCAAGATAAATTTTTTCTAGAAATTCGTCCGTCCATATAATATTACTCAAAAAATTTGGAATTTCTTGTTCTTTTGGTAAAATAGTCTCACAGAAAGATATGCGTTTCATGAAATCGGCTGCTTTCAAATGTTGAACTAGTTGCAAACAGTATGGTCTAAATTTATGTTTTTAAGAATCCTCCTGATGGTCGCTGGTGTCAAACCAATCCCAATTTTCGCGTCGTTTATGGAATTATAAGAATATGCACGGAAATACGCTAAAGTGGTCATCTCATTTGGCTCGTTATCAACAGCAGTTTTTCTTCTGGATGCATAGCATTTAAATGTGCCAAACTGTTCCAATTTTTGAACCAGACGTCTTACAGTATCCGCTGATAGTCGAGGACGCTCTGGATAGAGTTCGATAAAAGTTCTTACTGAACGCACTACAATTCTATGACATTCTCGTTGAATTAGTATTAAATTTAAATAATCTTGATTAGAAAATGCAAGTCGAGCCATTGCGTCAGATTACCAATTTATAAAAAATGTACTGAAACTTTGGATGACAACTGCCACTCCTGATGTATGTAAAATTGGTAGTTTATTGAAAATAACTATGAAACGGTTACGTTTTGCCTCATAAACCTTTTTATAAACTTGCCTTTATTTTTGTCACTATATCGATCTGAATAGAAAATAAAGGGGTTTCCATTTGAATTTTTGGGTAAAATGCCTTTTTTGACAGTCAAGTTTAATTTTCCATAACTTCTTTTTTATAAGAGATGCAAAACTACTTTTTTGCACGTTGAGACATGGCACCTTTGGCTATAACAAGTTAAAGTTATATTCAAATTGATTAACCTAAATAGGCGGAACAACGAATTAATTCCAAGCTTGCACCTGTCATTTTTTTTGGAAAAATAGATATTATTTCAAAACTGTTGAAATTTCATACCCAGTTCATTTAACAAAATGACTCAAAAATCCGACCGAGAATCCAAAAATATAATAATATACAGGGTGTTCCATAAAAAATAAGCAAGTAAGTACCTA
>NW_026018863.1:0-9092 GCF_020466585.1 Dendroctonus ponderosae
AATTCGTCCGCCGTCTTACGAACGGAGGACGAATTGACAGATCTCCAACCAATAGAAACACTTTCGTATCATCGTACCATCGTATAAACGGATGCATGGGACACATGCTTTAAGGTGACTAACTCTAGAAGCTTCAGTGTGGAAAGTTCTTCACCCAATTTCGCTACAACATAGATATACTTTGACGCAAACCAATCTCTATGTTGCATCAAAGTCTATCATAGAATTAACCGGTTGCTTCAATGCGGGTGAAACAGCAATATTCCCAAGAGATCCAGATGCGGGATGAGTTGTAGACAATTTGGTGAATGCGCTTACGTATAACGCTTGTAAAGACCTAAATGCATTAAAAAAATCACCCGTTAGTCCTAGTTTGTTCCACACTCGATTAGTAGAGCTACGCAAACTGTGCAACTGTTAAACTTTCTGAACATTATAGACGGAATTCAGCTGCGCCGCGTGAAAAAGAAAGACAGCGAACGCGAAAGTTTCCGCAAAGAGAAAGAGAACAATCCGCTAGGTAAAACCAGCAGACAATTAATTAATCGATTGGTAACTTGAGCGTTTCCTCTTCTTGTACAGCCGGAGTAAAACTGCGCAAAACGTCCGTCCAAACCAAAGAGCCCCAACAGAATGGAGAGGAAAAGGATAGTTTCTTCGTCAAGCCGCAACTCAAACCGGTGCCCCAGAGGGAGAAATCCCCACCCAAAAAGGTGAGCAAACCATTGGAAATACTTGAATCGACTTACCGTGCTCAATCCAAGTGCGCGCCGCCCGAAAAATCTGCAACAAAAAAACTTGTTGAAAGAAACTGAAAGTGCGCTATTTGCAGGATCACAAAATTCATGACCTGCCCAAACTGAATAAAGTGGAAGAAAGGAAACTGAGTGATCGAAAACCGTCACTGCTCAGACGAGACAGCACAATAGAAGACTTGGAAATTGATCGAGTAAGTAGCAAATGTTTAACTTGCCACTCAACAACTGTTCAATAAATTCATTGGCAATGTATTTAATTTTAAACCGACTTGCCGAGTCGTTAAAGTCAAGCGCAACATCAGATTGATGCAGACCACTTGAAGACCTTTAAGCGGGACGTTGAATCATGATCCCGGCTATTTATAAGCAATTTCCAGCTCGATTTGTGCCAATACGACGAGCTTTCGGAAGCAAATTGGGTGTGCGATCTTTCAGAAAATAAAACCGTATCCATCTTAGGAACTGCCAGCCAAACGAAACTCTGTGGTTCGAGCGGAATCAGTGCGGAAACTATCACTACACGGTCCGGCGCCGCCACCGATGCCGCCTCCGCCCCCTGGGATGCCGGGAGAAACTCCCAAAAAACTGCTGACCGATAAACAGTCCAAAAAGCTGGAACTACTCAAGTAAGAGCTATTTAACATCAACAGGTTATTTTCTATCGGTTTTCTTCTAGATCTAGGCCCAAAGTGCGCCCAGACTGGTCAGCAACCCTCAAAGAAATCGAGGGCGGCAGGAAGCTGAAGCACGTCGAATGCAATGACCGATCGCAGCCCATCCTGCCCGAGGGCAAAGCCCAAGAGCACTTTTTGTACGACAGCGAAAAACCCAATGTACACAACGAACTCCTAAAGCAGGTATCTGAGAGATCGTCTGTAGCGCTAGCAGCCTCTACAGACGATGCCTGATGAGTGAACTTTTCAGATCGAAACCGGCTTCAAGCTGAAGAAAGTGCAGACCAACGACAGAAGCAAACCGATGCTAGAGGGGCTTCGCAAGTTCCGCCGCCAGATGACCATTGAAGAACAAATTCAAAAGTCCATGTCCATGGCCAGCATACCGCCGGTAAGCGTAAGTACCCAACCGATCAGTTCTCATAAAAGAATTGAGCCGGATTTCTGCGCGACCTCAGGACGAAATTGCGCCAGAAGAAGTAGATGAGCTAGACGACATTGACAAGGTGCGGGACGACCTCCAGAGCACCAAACAAATGCTAGCCTTAGAGCTGCGCAACAAGGAAGCCCAAGAGATGGAAAACAAACGGCTGCTGCAAAGGATTGCGAATATGGAGGCCGAACTGGAGAAAGCTAAGGCGGGCGGCGGTCACACCAAAGCTGCCAGCACCGCTGATGACAAGGTAAACCTACCATTTTTGCGACCATATTTCTTAATCGATTAATTCACATTTATCCTCATATAGAAAAACTCGAGGGTAATTACAAGAGAACTTTATATACATTTCTATAAAGCTTGGTTCTCATTGGTCCGGAATGCTATGAGGAAGCAGAATGCGGAAAGTGCGCGCGCGAAAAATTTTAAAATTTGGAAACACCTGCGGATGGGCGGAGCGAACACATCCTGCAAACTTCTGATTGGTCGGAAGGCTTTCCGCATTCCAGACTCATAAGAACCCAGCTTTATCTATCTCAGCCTAACCTATATACACATTTAGATCCGATAACAGGGTGCAATTGCAAGGAAAATCCATATACATATCTATGATTTTTCGCAGCCTAACCTATATACACATTTAAAGCATAATAATAACAAAATTAGGATGTTATCTTGGATTTTTTCGAACAGCCGAATCCAGAAAATCCCATGATACTGGCCAGTTCGTTGGGCACGTCCAAGTCGTCCTTCATTTCCTCGGTCTTTCGCTTCTCCTTCCGTTTCTCCCTCCTGTACTCCCGGAGCTTCTCCTCTTCTTCGGCAATCTCAGTCAGCCGAGTCTGCAAGTCATAGTCCTTTTTCTTCTCTTGCATCTTCTTCTTGTTCAGCTCAAAGCGCTGCTTGACAGAGTCCAAGGAGCTGCGCTCCACTTTCATGGACATCCCCAAGTTCCTCTGATGTTTCTTTCCATTAATGTGGTCCAGGAAGTTGATCGAGTCTTTGACCACGCAATCGCAGACATTGCAGTAGTAACCTCCCGATTGGGATGTGGGGGTGTTTTTACTTATAACAATGCTTTTGCCCAATTTGGAGTCCAAGTCCACTTTATACTCCCGAATTTTGAGAAACTCTCTTTTAACAGGGGGGCCCTTTTTCTTGTTGTCCACATCGTCTTTCAGCTCTTGCTCTGCCCTCTTCCTGTCTTCTGCGAGTTTTTCGTACTCCTCGCGATCCCACTTCCTTCTATGGTCATCTGGCCGCATCGACATGATTAATTCAAATTCTTCTGAAAACAAGCAACGTGACAGGAGACAAAGTAGATTGTTCGCATGCAAGCTGTTAACCAACCAAATCAAACACTGCTATTCTAGGTTATTCAGTCACTTAAGAAGGAAGCGGACCAGTCGCGCAAGAACTCGGAACAAATCGAAAAGCGGTACACGGAAGCGATGAAAACTCTGGATACCACCAAACTTCAGCTCGAAGACACCAAAAGAAAGAATGCGGAATTGGAGAAAAAGCTGTTGGATGCCCTGGGAGGTAAACGGCCGAGTTTTGTACGCATAACATGAATTCATTTTTACAAGTTTGCAGCATCCCCAATGCCGCCTAAATCCGCAGCTTGGCTAAATTTAACTGCTCACGCTATTCCTGCCAATGGTACATATACACAACAGTAAAATAACTGCAGTTTGTCCTTGCTTGCGTGATCGTGATGTGATCTAAGCCCCCACAGATATACAAATAAGATGTATTTACAGGTAAACGAGTGTCCATTGGTAGTTTGCGGCAAAACAGCGTGGTAAATGGGGGAGACGATGACGAGATGGCTGACGATGAGACTGAAGAGGAAAGTGACGGCGAAGACACGCCAGAGAAACGAGAAAAGCGTTTACAAAAAGAGGTGAGATCGCTGCATGGCAGGCTGCACTTGATGTGTGAATAATTTCAACCCTTCCAGGTGAAGCAACTAGGAAACAAATTGAGGAATTTCAAAAATAAGGAAGACAACGCCAAAAAGGAGCGCATAGCCCTCAAAGAGATCATCAAAAAGAACCAATTGGCCATCAAGGAGGAAAAGAAACGATACAATAAGATTAAAAAAGAGGTAACCAGCGACTCATAGAAAGCAAGTAGGGCTTGTAGATAATTATCTGCTCACTAGGTGGACAAAATGGCAGCCCTCCTTAAGGACGTGAGCGAGGATGAGGACGAAGACGAGGAAGAGAAGGATGACGACGAGGAGACAGAGGAGGAAGAAGAGAGCAGCGACGAGGAGACTGAAACCGAGAGCGATACAGACGAGAGTGATTCTGAAAAGAGTCTAAGTGAACCGGAAGACGCCCCTCTGGAGAAGAAAAAGACGAATTTGGCAAGCCGGTCAAAGAGACATGAATCCAGATTAGGAGCTCTAAAGAAGGGCAACTTCTTGCTCAAGACCAATGCTGAAAGGTGACGCCTGGATTCAAACAATCGCAGTTAAACTGTGCTCTAAATGCATCATGTATTTTCAGGTTACAAGACGATCTCAACAAACAGAAGGAAATGACTGCAGGTTTGCAGGAGGACCTGGATTCGGTCCTATCAGAATTAGGATAGAATCGCTATTAATATTTAGGAAAGCTAATGATTGTAAAGCGTTATGATAATTTTACTATATCTTGTGAATTTGTATTATAACAAATATTGGAAAATGTGACAATAATTACAGGGTTCAGGCTTGGTCCACAGAGTTGAGTTACATTATAATTTGGAATTCAATGGAGGCATTCGGGAATGGTCAACCTTGTGAAACAAGCTGAAAAGTGTAAATATACAACAGTTTTGACAAGGGAACAGCGAACTTATCCTTGACGATTAACATCAGCATTATACTACCTTTTTTATATTACTTATGCATATCTTTGTGGTGATGTACTCTCAAAGTGGGATAATAAAGTGTGATATGTAGCTATCAAAAACGTATTTGGTCACTTAAATACGATGGCGTGACCTGATTGTATGCAAAAACTGCAAACTTTAATGATCGAAAACCGCATTTCTGATCAAGGGGTAGAATCGAAGTTTTATCAAAAAAAGAATCAAAGCATATTTTTAGCTTCAAACGAAAGGGTAACATAAACTAGACAATTATCGGATGTCAACAATAAACCGAAAGCAGATATAAATAACTGAGTACACCATGTACAATTCAACGAATATAAAAACGTCCGTTAGCAATAGCTTACCTTTGATTTCCTCAACTTCAAATACACTAAAAACTTGTTAATATTTGATCACTGCGACTATTAGTGCTCATTAAAAGCATGTATCTCATAGAATAAGAGATCTGACTGCAAATGGCGGACGATTGACGCTCATAGAACAAGACAAGTGACGGTTGACGGAGAAGCGGCTAAACAAAGGATAGTCCAACGTTGCCGTTTACCACGATTGGTCATTTCTAATCTAACGCCTTAACGCTATTAAAATTCGTCCAGGAACTACCGAAAAATGTAAGAAGAGTACATTTTTATAAAAATAACGCCAAATGTAAATAGAACATGGGTAAGAAACCTTGAAGGGCTGGTTTCAATTTCTTTTTCGTGAAAAGGAGTTCGTCACGATGTTACAAGAGTGGGAGTCGATTTTTTGGAAAAATTAAAATTTACTAAAACAGAAAAAAGTATCTTCATTCGTATGTGGCACGGCTGGCCATTCGATCCTCGGACCACCGAACTCGGCCACAATGCCAGCTTGTTGGATTCACTTGCGCTCAGTTGTTCTGTCAAAAAAAAGAGAAAAAAAGTAAACCACTTGAAATCACCCCCCTTGGTTGTGCCCCTTGGGTCCACCACTCGGTCGAGTTAAAAATATAAAAGTGCCATCAAATTATAGTTTTTCTTATTCCGCACACCTTTTGTTTGAAACTTTTTTCGGACCAATGCCGTGTTCGGCCACAATTGGGGGTTTTGGGGTGATTTTTAGACGGTTTCATTCTCGGTCTCGTTTGACTCACGATCACTCCAAAAATATAAAAAAGAACTCAAATTGTAGCTTATTGCTTTCGTCACACTTTTTATTTGAAATATTTTTTGGAAAAATGCCATTTTTGCCATTTCAGCCAACTCTTCTGTTCCATCTAGGAGCAGCTAAACAAAGGACAGACCAACGTTGCCGTTCACCACGATCGGTCATTTCTAATCTAACGCCACATTTATTCGTTGGCAGGTTAGACCAGGAAAAAACTACTTTTATTACTAGATTGCCCTAATTTTAAATGCCGGCTTTGTGTGTGACTTGTGGAAAAGTATTTTCAATTGATACTAATCGTAATAGACATGAAAACATATTTTATGAAATGTTCGTATAAAAGTAATATATTTAAATGTTTGCAAAGATACGATATTTCATATAAATATTGTATATACTTGCCTGACTGTGTTTCAATTTGCAAACGCATGCCAAGGCTTAAAGCAGCAACAACGCTACACATAAAAACTGATGATGGTGGAAAAATACACCGAAACGTATTTTGATTGATAAATAGAGACAATAAATGACTGAAACCCAGGAGTGAATTTGACATATAAATATTGTACCAACTAACAAAAAAAAAACAGAAAAAACTCTTAACAACCCAAGCAAACCCAACCATTCGCCACTTCAATATTTCAAAAAATGGAAAAAAACAAACTTACAAACCCAAAGAAACCAAAGCATTTGCATCTTCCACATCGCACAAAAAACGAAATTAAAATGTATTTATTGTTATTGCATTTCTTCAAAACTGTTGCAGTTTGGGTAACGTTTGTTGCGGCACCCACAAAATTTAAATTTTTTCAAAAAATCGACCCCACCCTTGGAAAATTTTCGGACAAAAATCAATATTTCACTCACACCCATTCGTCAATAATTCTTTTCTTCCACAAGGAATATTTTCCACATAAAATCAGCACTTTGCGCCATTCGAAGAATTCAACAACCTTCGTTGCCAAGAAACCGTCCCTGGTGACGTGTTTTCCAAGATACACATAAACCTGACCGACCAATCGCTTGTCGACTCTTTGAATACAAGACATTTGTCATGACAACGAGTGATTATGAACACATCAACTTTGAAATCAGTTGTCAGTAAAGCAGTATTTATTGCAATTGAAGTTTTAAATTGACCGGTTTTAACACATTCGTTTTGGAAAAAGTGTCTTATTTGTTGGAATTGCGTGTCAAAGGATTGAAGGACCCGAAAATGTGACTTGAAAACTAGAAACTTAGCGATTGTAAAGGAAATATTGATGATTTTTGCGACTTAAATCGTTGGCGGGACATTAAGAGCGGGGAGTTTTCAAATTGAGACCCGGTATATTGGAAAACAACAGCACAGGGTGACCAAGGAAAGAGTGCATTCCATCTGAAACTTCTCGCATGCTTTTTAATCAGTTCGATGCATTCTTCGCGTCCGGGAAATGGAAATGATGTACAATTTAAGACATTTTGAGAACATTTTGGACAAAAATCAAAATATCACAGCATGTTTTTTGAGCTCAGTCGGTTCCTTTTGACGTAAGAAGGTCACTAATGTGCATTTATAAATTGTTTGGGTTAATAATAAGGAAGAAATCGTCAACGCTCAACGATTAACCGACGATATCTTCGTCATTTCGGCCACAGATCACAGAGGTTGCTCTGTGATCTGTGCTTTCGACGTAAGAAGGTCAGAATATGCATTTTGTTACCACCCGCAAAGATCGGAGATGTGTAACCGTCGGGAACAAGGAATAATATTATAAATGTCTAGTATTTAACGGCGTCTGAAAAAAACATAAAATAAACTACACAAAATACAGTTCTATTAAAATCTAAAAAAATTCAATTTTAATTTGGAACTATTTTTTTAATAAATAATAAAATTGTGGAAGAGATGTTTCTCCTCATTAAATCTCAATATTAGGCGACTTGTATTCTAACTAAGGCTCAGTTTAAATAACCCGCTTATTAACACTGTAATTGAACCAATCATAACCCGCGTGCCACTGCCAATTAAAATGTACTTAAAATATGCTTAAACTGTAATTAACCGACAACGTCGCCCAGCCATGTTTAGTGAAATTAGTTGTAAACAAACCATAGCATTGTGAGGAAGTTCGGATTTTCTTCAATAAAACTCTGCTTCTTTATACAGCTTTTTGTCTTTAAATTGTAAAAAACACTGCAGTTGTACAAACAGATCAGCATTTTTCAGTGAAAGAAGTCAAGCGGCCTTAATCATCACTGCAACATGGTCAAAGGTAATTAAGAAATACATGTGCATGTAAATCTTATACACGCAACTAAAATCTATCCCAGAACATCCAAATCTCCGATTTATTCATTCTAGATTATTTTGGGGTAGTTTTGTTAAAACATGCTTTAATACTCAAAGATCTCGTGCTGCGATCAGCTGCAGCAGTAAATGAGTATTATCCATATTGTATCCAAAATTTAATTTTCAGCTCCGAAAGAAAGTCGAGGAAATGAAGAATATAGGCCTAGCCGCAAGCTAACAGAATATTTTTCACTAAGGAAGTCTAATAGAAAGACAAAAATGCAGGTTTTAAGGGAAAAGCAAAAGTCGCTTGAAAACTATTTGAGAAACGAGACTGAAGACGGCCTAGAGGTGGGTACATAAAGATACTTAGCAATGACCAAACGATTCTAAGAGTTTTTCTTTTCAGTGCCGACTGACTGAAAACAAGGGAAGAAGTGTCTTCGCAACTAGGAACTTCGAAAAGGACTCGTTCGTAGTGGAATACAGTGGCGATTTTCTTAGTTTACTGGAAGCGAATCAGCGTGAAGAACACTATGCCCGAGACGAAACTACTGGCTGTTATATGTATTATTTTAAATACAAGGATCGGACGTTTTGGTTAGCACCTTATTAATCAGCGAAATGCATGTGTTTAATCAATTTCTTCTAGCATTGACGCAACACAAGAAACGGGACGATTGGGGAGATTGATCAACCATTCCAGAACCAGCAGTAACCTATACACCAAATCCATACTTGTGGATGGCTTGCCAAGGTATACAAACCCACTACCAAGCATATAAGTCGGACTAAAGCAGATTTTTTTATAGATTGGTGCTGCTGGCAAGACACAATATCAAAAAAGGGCAAGAACTGTTCTATGATTATGGGGACCGCAGTAGGGAGTCCATCAAATATCACCCATGGTTAAAAGAATAAGAAACGCAATAGATCTG
>NW_026018864.1:0-9205 GCF_020466585.1 Dendroctonus ponderosae
AGTGTAAAACATTCTAGTTTAGTGTCTTATTTATTTCTTTAATTTTTCTATAATGAACCACACACAGTAATTTGGTAGCTTTTTACGCACATTTTTGTCAATATGCTGCAGAAACCGAAAATTTACACAGTGTTCAAAACGGTGAATTCCATCGTTACCACTTTGTCAGCCCCAAGTTTTTTAAGGCCAGTTTGCGCTGGTTTAATTCAATTGCGGACTAAAAGGGGGTCGTCGAAAGACAATGTTTCTTCGCTTTTTACACCCATACAGATTAAACCAAATCCAGACGATATCAACGTGGGGGCAGAGCTTACAGGGAATTTAAATAAAGCTGATTTGCTGAAAGTTTTAAATAAGTTTTACCAGAACCCAAGCATAAAGCACCTACTTACGGAGAATGGCTTAGACAGTAAGTACCGAGGTTAATAAGGATTAGGGGTTTTAAATCATTAAGGTATTTTACCCAGTCTACCTGCAGCATCAGGCCTATGTAAGCTTTAGAAGGTACTGTTTGGAGGCAAATACCCTGCCTGTTGATCTACATGTAGTCGTCAGCGATATTTTGCAAGGTGCTGGAAACCATACTGATATATTTCCGTACTTTTTACGACATGCCAAGCAGATGTTTCCCCATTTGGAATGTATGGATGATCTAAAGAAAATTTCCGATCTAAGGTAGTTTTCAGGCAAAGTTTTACTCGCTTAAACTGGTCTGGATAGTACATTTCAGTATTCCTTTAACGTAAGATTATTCTGATAAAACTTAGATCTCCAGCTAACTGGTACCCAGAAGCCAGAGCATTGAATAGAAAAATAATCTTCCATGCGGGTCCAACTAATTCAGGGAAAACTTACCATGCTTTGGAAAGGTATATCACTGCCAAATCGGGGGTTTACTGCGGCCCACTTAAATTGCTAGCATCTGAAGTCTTCAATAAGTGCAACGGAAGGGTATGTCTTTGCTGTAACAGTCTAGAAAATGATTTTTACAGTTCTAATTTTTGTTTGCACCTTAAAATAAACTAGACTCGTATCAAATAACCCGAGAAACTGGCGCGTTCATGGTCGCTTTCGCGCCCGTGATTAGGATTTGGACCTATATTTAAATTTGATGGACATAGGAGGGCATAAGAAAGGAACTTTAAGACTAAATAATATTTCAAGTACTAAAACGGGCGTTTTTAACTCCAGTTTGGTGGGCATAAATAACGTTCTTAGAGGCGCATCCACCTTAGTGTCTAGAGAAGTTAGTTGCTTTAGGAGTGTGATCAATCAATTTATTTTTAGTGGTAGTATTTAATTAACTAACTTTACACCTCTGCTTGTAAAACTCTGAAAAATTTAACTATTATTTTAAATTGCTCAAAAGCAGAATTATGTGGATTTTAAGCGTTATTTGTCAATTCAGTAGAACTGAGTACAAAGTTTTGCAATAAAATAATCCAATAATCGTGGATTAGAAGAAATATTGGCAATATTTTTAGTCAAATTTGATCAGTTAACAATCAAAGCAAAATAGAAATACTGAAAAAATGTTGCAGGGAACACCATGTGATCTTGTAACAGGAGAAGAACGAAAATTTGCAGATCCTTTACAAAACCCATCCGCCCATGTGGCTTGTACAGTTGAGATGACTTCAGTTACCAATCCTTGTAAGTCACTTCAGGCAAAAATTGTTAATATTCGGGACTGAATTTTGTCCATTTTAGATGAAGTAGCTGTAATTGATGAAATTCAAATGATCAGAGACCCACAAAGGGGCTGGGCCTGGACGAGAGCCCTTCTAGGGCTGATGGCTGAAGAAGTCCACCTGTGCGGCGAAGCAGGAGCTGTGAACTTAGTTAGTCAACTGTGTCTTACCACGGGCGAAGATATAGAAGTTCGGAATTACAAGCGATTGACTGATCTGAAAATTGAAAATCAGGCTTTAGGTAAGCGAACGGAAAATGATCCATTATTTAGGCAAAGAAGTCATTCCCTCTTGTTTTTTTTGCAGGAAGCTTGGAAAGTGTGAAACCAGGCGATTGTATAGTATGTTTCAGTAAAAACGACATATATTCAGTGTCGCGTAAAATTGAAAATATTGGAAAGGAAGTGGCGGTAATATATGGGGGCTTGCCACCAGGTAAACTTTTTTTTATTTATTATTCTCTCATTTTTTATTCTTGTTATCTTAGGAACTAAGCTGGCACAAGCAGCAAAGTTTAATGATCCAGAAAACAGTTGCAAAATACTGGTTGCTACCGATGCAATCGGAATGGGCCTAAATCTGTAAGTCTACGACAGGGATATTTAGATGAATTCATTTTTATTTTATTTTTATTGCCCAGGAGTATAAGAAGAGTTATTTTTTACTCCCTAATCAAACCAACTATGAATGAGAAGGGCGAGAAAGAAATGGACACGATCTCAGTGTCACAAGCATTGCAAATCGCTGGCCGAGCTGGAAGGTAAAAAACCTATTTTTAACCGTTCATTTCTTTACTATTTATTTCAACTTTTTGAAGGTACGGCACCAAATGGGAACAGGGCTTCGTAACAACGTTTAAAACTGAAGATCTGCCAACTTTAAAGACGTTGATGGCCTCTCAGCCAGAGCCTTTAACACAAGCGGGTCTTCACCCCACTGCAGAACAGATAGAACTTTATGCCTATCATTTGCCTAATTCGACTTTAAGCAATTTGATGGTAAGCGATATGGTTTTGTACTGAAATTGCTTCTTCGATGTAATTTTTTTCCTGAGTCTTTAATATGAAACTTGCTTTCAGGATATATTCGTCAATCTCTGCACCGTGGACAATTCGTTGTATTTTATGTGCAACATCGATGACTTTAAATTTCTAGCCGATATGATTCAACATGTTCCTTTGCCGCTTCGAGCCAGATATGTCTTCTGCTGCTCACCAATCAATAAAAAGATGCCATTTGTGTGTACCATGTTCCTCAAGGTAAGCAATTAGCAGAAAAAATGTCAACGGTAATTTAATTTGGTTTGCGTTGTTAGTTCACTAGACAATTTAGCAAAAATGAACCCATCACCTTCGACTGGTTATGTTCGTCGATTGGTTGGCCTCTGCAACCGCCTCGCACCATCCTCGACCTCGTACATCTAGAGGCTGTTTTCGATGTTCTCGACTTGTACCTTTGGTTAAGGTAAGCCGGGGATTTTGGTTTAGTTAATTGGGAATTCGCAATGTTCATGAATTGCAGTTACCGGTTTGTGGATTTGTTCAACCAGGCGGATTTAGTTAGAGACATGCAAAAAGAGTTAGACCAAATTATACAGCAAGGAGTGGTACAACTGACCAGATTGCTGCAAAATTCCGAAACAGGTATTAGCTCGGGTACATCTAAGGCAGATGAAGAAGTTTTCGATAGCCATAATAAGAAGCAAAATTATTTGCGAAGTAAGCAAACATTTTTTTTGTCGGGGTTTTCAAGCTTTTGAGACCAGATTTATTAGTATGAATTTTATTTGAACTTTTGTTTAGATATCCAGTCGTCGCCTGTTGGCAAAGGGAGGCTTACGCAACGACTATTAGCTCAAGGAATCCTGACACCGGACATGCTAAGTGAGCTCAAAAAGGAATGGAATCGAAAGGAAGAATTAAAAGCCAGTGATAGTGATGAGGATCCTTCACCCCCAAAAACGACCGTTAGGAGAAAGAGGAAAACCACTAAGTAAATATGTATCTAAAAAATAAATCATCGAATATAAAGCCTTTTTCGGGGTGTTTTATCTTCAGAAGTCTAAAAAGTAATTAAACCCTAGTGAATAAGTATTTTAGCAGCCGGTTCTCAGTAGAGTGCAAATAACTTTAATTAAAAATCATACACCAGTCAATTGAAATTTGCTTTACTACTTTATTGCGGCATCAGCATCTACAACAATAACAAGCACAAATAATCAGTTTGGTTTTTTAACATCGTTAAGAGTAACTTTTTTGTACGCCTTTAAAGATGAATTTTAAAATTCACTTGCACTGGACAGGTTATCCCAATTCTAATCGTTTTGGTTGCGACTCAATGAACTCTGCCCTATCATTTACCCCCTTTTTGAAGTGATTGATAGTTAATCGCCAAAAGGCTATTCTGAAGTCGGGACTATAAAAGGCGTAGATAAATGGATTGATAGCTGAGTTAATCCATCCCAGCCATGTCATATAGAGCATGATGAGCCGGTTGACTTCGTTGGGTTGAATGAACGGCGTAAGCAAGTAGTTGATGAAAAATGGAAGCCAACATAGGATGAAACCACCTGGAAAAAGTAAAGTTTATTTAGGCAATTAATTTTCATTGTTCAGTCGTAGGAGACTTACCCATTACGATGCTAAGGGTTTGTGCAGTCTTTGATTCTCTTCGCAACGACGATACTCTCGATGCAGGCTCATAATTTAACATGGTTAATTCTACTTGGGATGGTGATGTTATTGGTTTAGTTGGCAAAGATGATCTAAAATTTTCAATGAACAAATTTTCTAAGTGTAAATTAGCGCGCCTACCTAAAATTGTTGTAGCTCCTAACGGGAGTTAAAGATCTGTGGTCATGGAATGAAAAGCTTGTGTTCGGCTTGAGTAGTCTGGAGGATGATTTCCGAGGCGTGTCAGGTAGTATGCTATTTCTGTAGTTGTTGACCAAACTGGACGAGCGCGCGCTACGGAAAAAACCATTATTTAATTTGTTTTTATTTAAAAATGTTTGTCCAATATACCTTGCAGATCTGTCTTCAGTTTCGGCCGAGATTCTTTCGATATCCGATTCTTCAATGGTAATCCCATTCTGCTTACTTTTCTGCAAAGCCAAGCTGATGTATTACATAGATTATGTTTTACATCGCACTTACCCTAGTGTATGAGCTATTTATGTGACTCAATTGATCGTGTCTCTGGGCAATAACACAGGATATTCTCACGTAGACGTACAGCATCACAATCATGGGAATGAAAAACGAGCCCATTGCAGAGAAGATCACATAGCCAGTGTTTTGGTTATATCTGCAGGTTTTCTGGCCGTGTCTGCCTGATTCGTACCTAAAGAAGAATTTCTTCAACCTAATAAATCGAAAATTACTTTGTTGCTTACCATCCGAACATGGGCGGTGCGGTGATTAATGCAGAACTAACCCATACGATAAGTATCATTACGAAGGCCAAACTTTTCGATCTTCGTTTTTTGGAATAACTGAGAGGTTGGGTGACTGCCAAGTAGCGATCCACACTAATCGCACATAAGCTGAGAATTGAGGCCGTACAAAGAAGGATATCCAACGAGACCCAAAGGTCGCAAAGCACCCATCCCAACTCCCATGCACCTAAGGAGTCCCAAATATCAATATTACTTTACCTCTCCTATTAGAAATGTATTATGATACTAATCCCTGAAACTACGTCGAAATGTCTGCGGAATGGAAGCGATAAATCCAATTAATCCAGACCGAATCATTTATTTTCGACAATAGAGTTGAGTGTGCTTTTCTTAAATAACCTCAGCCTCATATAAGAAGAGAAATGAGAATTCTACCACAGTTTTTATTGCACCAGATTAAAGTGGTCTGGAAATATTTTCATTCAAGAGCAATCAGAAAAATCGAGCCAATTCATGAATAAAGATATCGCCATTGAACTTTTCAGATGTCGTTTAGAAGCGTATTTTCCGAATGTATTCTTGACCGATCAATCTTATGGCTTAATAAAGTAATTCTTTACCTATTCACCAAGTTGACTACACATTTAATTTTTTCCAGGCGACAATTTTGCGTTTTATAACAAGCGACTTACAAGAAATTACTTTATTCCTTTTCAGTGCCAAGATAAATGGGACTGATCATGAATAATTTAACAAAAAGACCTGCTTCCATACCGGGTGTCATCGCAATTGCTTTCCGGGCGTCCGTTTTAGACTATTAAACGGAACGCGGAAGTCTTGACATTATAACTAAAGTTTTTACAACTTCAGCTTTTGCTCCAAAAGAGTTTTAAATGGCGTTATCTTTATAAAGCGTGCTGAATGTGCTTGATACTTTTTCGGGGTTTCTTCTTGTTTGAAAATTCCTCTCACTTTATATTTTTTCCTAAAAGGGTTTCAGTGTTAACTAATAATACAATGGCTTTTTGGGCCTGCATGAATGGCAAATTTGTAATTAGCGAAAATTATTTTAATCGAGTATTTTGCATACATAAAATTTCCTGTGCATTTCAATGTTTAATTGATCAACCGTGAAACGAAGTGAAAACCAATAATTTCCAAATAAATGTATCGAAAATTGAAGTGTAAAGATGTAAAAACAGAAAATAATAATAATTTGAAGCAAGGGAATTTTGTTAAGAAAATTAAAAAATTAAGTAAATATTGGTACTGTGATTTTTTCTGCCAACCTTTTTTTATTCATCGCGTTTAACGCAATCTTTTGAAGGTGCAATTTTTTCCTGGTTGTGCTCTGAATACTTTTACAGGGCGTTTCAAACCTAGATGGAGTTCTAATTGGAAAAATACAGAAAAGTTGTCGAAAAGAAAACTTCGATATTTAAATATGAGGGGTTATAAACGGAATAATCACTAGTTACTGTGTTTTAAAAAGCTTTTTTACTACATATTTAGTATTGATTAAATTTGAGAATTTAGTTACTGACTAAACCAATGAATTAATTCAGTCCACATTTTTTGAATTGTACTTTTTTAAATTTTATTTCGGGTTACTAGTTTAGGCCTTACGGTCAAAACATACCTTTCATAGATTTTCCTCAGATTTTATTAGTTATAGTTTTTTTTTTTTTTTGAAGAAAATTGAACATTTAATATTCTAAAAGGTTCTTTTCCAGAAAACGAGAACTGAATATATTAAACGCTCCCCTATTATATATTTTTTTGGTTCACACACACCGTTTTAACCATCTATATCTTTGCGGAAAATTTAATAGTTTGGGATCTACATAACTCAAGTTTAAGTTTTTAAATAAATCTCGCTTATATAATTTTTCTGATTTTTTGAACGTTAACTCAGTTAAATCGTGCAAATATTTAAGAATATTCAATTAATAAAATTCCATAGACCATTTGGGGTCATTTGTAACTTAAACATTAAAAAATTGTACGCCGCTTGAAAAAAAGATTGTTACTTTAGCATTTCGATAGAGGAACGTTTTTACTATAAAAAGTTCCTTTTGATAAATATCGATTACTGGCGGAGTTTGTATGTAAATCGATCAAATTTGCTGTAGTTTCATACATTATATTAGCGCTTCATCATCAATTAAATAAATTTGAAAAATGCACGATGAAACTTTTCAAAAAGTTACATTTCTAAGCATATAATTTGGTTTTGGATTTTTTTATATGAAAACCTCAAAACATAAAAATGCACCAATCATTGAATATTAGAAACCATTCACTTTGCCTCAATACCTTTGGAATAAATACATATTCCCTCTGCTCATATTACCATATTTACTTTTTGGCAACAGATGGAAGCAAATATCGGTTTTTATTGGCTTATCCTTATCGATCTTACCCATTATAAGGTAAGCAACAGCTGGTGGCATCACAAAAATCCCCACCAGCCAATCGGCAACCGCCAAAGACATGACGAAACAATTTGTGACTGTTCTTAAACGTTTCGTTGTGATCACGGCCGCTATCACTAGAGTGTTTCCTATCACTACTATCACAATCACTATGCTCAACAGGATCACTAGGAATGCCTGTTGATAGCCGAATTTTCCAGGGGCGGCTTCTTGGAACGGAAACAGGGTCATGTTGGAAGCATTGTTTTCCGCGGGCGTGACCACGGTCGTAGTCATAATGAATGATCATTTCTGAAAAGAAAAAAACTAATTATTTTTTTTTATAATCAACAATGTTCCAAATTTATTACTTTATTCATTAAAAACGGCGATGGGACTGAGAGTTTCTCCAGTTCACAATGTTTCATTGGCTTAGGCTGCAGTTATTTATTACTTCAAATATCTGATATAAACCGATTATTTATCGACAAGTTAATCTCCTGCAGGTCTCTGAGAGCAAAGTGACGTAAAAAGCAAGAACGCAATATTTATTGAAACAAAGTTTCAGAAACCTGCTGGAACATCCATAATGTTACCGAAAGTTTCATGGAGTTTGCCATTTGACTTGCAAATGGGTAAATAAATTTACAAAATAGAAACATTACAGAAAGATAAAGTTCTAGATGGAGCTTAAGGCGGATTGAAAGAAATGATGAACTTTAAATGTGATTAGAAAATTAATAAAAATTGTTAATTTTACACGAACGGTGTCTCGGAGATATTGCTGAGGTGCGAAGTTAAACTGAAGTAGAAAATGAAACGTGCGATTTTTCGTGCTTTTAGACCGGCCAGAAACATAATTATTAACGGTGTTAAAGCCACATGTGGCTCACCTCTGAAGGTGTGAAACATTCGTGCTTGCGAAACGTTAGGAGGAAATTGTATACGTCGTCGGTCTAAAAGACCGAAAAATTCGTCAGCTTCAAGCAAGTCTCGCGAAAATTTAAGTCTTTTGATGAAATAAAAAATGCGTAGGTTTAGAGAATTTATAAAACAGTGCAGAAAATGAGCCAACATGTTTCATTGTTGATCTGAACATTCACATGGCATTTTATTTTTGTTATTTATTTCATTATAACCAACATCCAAGTGTTTTTTTCACATTTTCATTAATTTTAAATTTAAAAGTTCATTTTATGCACAAATTCCTCCAAATTTATCACGTCATAAGCGCGAATGCATTAAGTACGACCGGAACAAATTTTGCTTAAAAACAGCTCCTATAGCTATTGTCCCACAGTTTCACTCTCAGTGCCCGGGGAAAAACTGTATACCAGGTGCCTCAATTTTAAGTCAAAAGCGCTTTATACACTTTTGCATGGAAAGTAAAATAAAGAACATTCTAAATAAGGTAATGTAATGTTTTAAAACTAACAAAGGTTTAAAATTTGGATTGAACATTTTTGCACTTCTAATAATTGAATATGTAGCTTTCTGAAGAGGGCCTGAGTTGTGTTTTTTTTATGCAGCTGCAGTCATAGTATTTTGCAAGCTCTACTCTAGTTTGTAGCTCCTATAGCTATTGTCCCACAGTTTCACTCTCAGTTCCCGGGGAAAAACTGTATACCAGGTGCCTCAATTTTAAGTCAAAAGCGCTTTATACACTTTTGCATGGAAAGTAAAATAAAGAACATTCTAAATAA
>NW_026018865.1:0-9144 GCF_020466585.1 Dendroctonus ponderosae
CACAAAAGACTCAAAGAACACCAATCATACATAAAAAACAGAGAATATCATAAATCACATAATTGTCAACATTTTTAACAACAGAACAATCTACGCAAAATTAGCTAAAACGCAATAATTTTACTAAGTCAAAATAATTGTGTTGCTTCATGTTCATTTAATTTAAGTCATACATGGTTACCTATGCTAAAATCTGAAGTAGACCAGAAAAACATACACTCAAATTAAATTTACACCAAAATTATTAATTAACATTACCTTTATTAATTTAAACAATGAGATTAAGTCAAAGTCACATAACAATTTGCACAGACAAATTATCAGAGGGAATTTTAATATACTGTATTATCCTACCATTGTTACACAATTTATTAACATACTCTTTTTTAGGATCATTTAGGTTCTTTTGATAACGATAGCAGAAAATAGCTATCAAAACGTCAAGGCAATTTTTCAAATTAATTTATTTACTAATTGGAATTTTCTCTTACAGCTTGAGCCCAAGTGTGTCACAGGATATCCTGTAGGTGATAGTTCTTGATTACTTTTTGATAAATAATTCGTTCTTATTGCGAAATAGGAGCACTATTTTTCAAGCTGTAATAAAAGACGTGAGGAAATTCTGTCTTTTTTAAAGACACAAATTTTTGAGGCAAAATACCCAACAAGAAGTTTGTAAAAAATGAATCCGCCTCAACAATATAGAACGTATCTACAAACCAGACTTTGTTGTATACAACTTTTGAATTTAATATCTTTCACTAAATTTCAAATTAGATGCCAAAATGGGGTGGCCAAAGTTCAATCAATAGCCCTGTTATAATAATACACCTGCATATAAAAATCTAGTTTTTAGATGTTACTTTTATAGACTGTATTATTAGAATTCTTTTATTCATATACATTTTATAAAAGCCTAAAGCTAAAGGCATAAAAATCCCAAGTCTAATAAACCAGAAATAATCACGTAATTGTAGAACTATTTAATTTAAAATTTAGCATCAAGTTTTGTTGTAGTCAGATAAATAATCAGAAACAAATAAACAAACAACCTGTCGATGCCGGTTACTTGTCCCCTGATTCACACTGTCACCATCATCTTTGCCACCCAACCGACCGGCAAAGACATTCTTGCCATGAATGTCTGGCGGCTTCGTCACTGCCGACGTACACGTACAGTGTCGTTACCATGCCGTTGCCGGTCCGTTGGGTATCTGATGAGTGTGAATCAGCCTTTATTTTTATCAGACACTGTCGTTGCATTGCGAGTATACTGAACGTTTACGCAGTATTTTTAAGCTGTGTTTTATTATTATTATTAATGACGTATCAAGTTCTGAAGACTCTGATAGAAGAATTTAAAAATTTTTTTTTTTTAAATCAACATGTTCGTCAATTAAATAAACAAACTAATTACACGTTTTTAAAAATACATTTCGCCCGGCCCTGATTCACAAAGAGCACGCCGACTGTTTACTCAGACTTTGTTTTTTTACTTTCAAATTTCAATACACAGGAAGAAAACAGTGTGTCAACTTACCTAAGATCAGTAAGTTTTGGATAAGCGCATATGCGGAGGGTTTTCGAGTTTGAGCCAACTGCATAAAGTTGACCACCCGGATGAAATTCAGCACACCTCACTGCCTGCACATCTTCCAATGTAGTGACCGCCACAAACTTTGGCTTCGGATTGTCGGATGGTTCACCCTGAAAATAAAAGAGCTACTTAGAAATTTGACAAATTCGACGTTTTCGTTTTAAAATAATATAATTATTATGATTATGGCCATGAAGGTAGGTAGCGATCCTTTGCTACCGAAGAGATCAAAACTTGGATAATAGACATGGAGTTATAAGGAATATGTATTAAAACAAAGCCTGTTTCATTCCAAATGTTACATTTAAAATAAAACTAAAACACACAAAAATACATTGTATACATAATGTTACGTAGCAGTAATAATCCGAAAAAGATTAAACTTTATTAAAACTATTTCTTCATTTTCTCACTTGCCGGGGATAAGCTTATCATACAAAGTATTGTACATAGGTATAAAGTATAAAACCTATCCTGGTGCGGACGGTGATGCTGACCACAATTTACTATTGGCCAGTGTTAAAGTAAGTCGAAGGAAACTGCAAGGATCGATACTAAGAAAGTGAACTTGTCAAATATCAAAGAAGAACAATACCAAACGCAGTTCAACGGATTAATTGCGAGAAATCTATCCGAAGCATCAACGACAAACATTGCTATTGCATGGAACAAGGTTAAAAATCAGTGTTTTATTCGTAAAATACTGAGTACGGCCTGCAATAAATATTGTTTTTTTTTCTACTGCTGAACTAGAAAAAGCACAGATTTATAAAGACAACAACAGTTTTATATATTGGCTTTCAAATCCTTTGCCAAAGAACAGATGCGTTAACAACATTTGATGACCCAGATAGGAAAAAGTGAATGGTTGCAATATTTTTCGAACAATCTTTTAAAACAGATGCGCACAATCTTAAGCGTATTAAATACGCTTTCACTTCGAGCAGTTAACGATTGTCTACCAGTGAGTGTTATTTAATTGCCCGAGGTTCACAAGCTCGTTTCACTTAATCCGCTTTTTCAACCGTTTACCGATCAGCTATAAACGAAGACATGTATTTAAAATAAAGACCAGCGTACGACAAGCACAGTCAATAAATAACATTCTTAATTTTCTCATAAAATAATCTATATAAGAGGGTTCTTACTTGTTATCTGAATGTAAATAAGGGGGCTTAAAACTGCATTTTCAGTGCCACCTGATATTGGAAATTTTAACTGAAAATTCAGTAATATGCCATTTGTAAAAATTAATAAACCCGAAAAATGTCGACAACTCGCCGAAAAACCAGGACAGATCAAAATTACGACAAACAAACAGAGGGCCTCGAAGAACAGTATGAAAACTGACATTCAGTCCGCGCCACTTGATTACACTCACGAACAGATTTGAACTATTTTTTGTTAATAGTCAAAGATTTCACTCGCAAGCCATATGTCTTATTGCACTCGTACTTCACAATACATACATTTTTAGAAGGGAGAAATTATTAAAATTGATAGTGCGACACTTGATTGGCCTTTGGACATAATTGAATATATTACTGGATTAATACAGGAATAGATGTACATTACATATGATGTACAATAATGAGCTTAAATAGTACGTTTTTGCTGCACCTAGACATAAACATCTGCATGTGCAGCTAATATCATCATATAAGTATGTATAACTTAATCTGAAACTAAAACCGTTCCACGTCATCAACACCCCAAATTAGTAATTTTGATGCCGCGCAAACAAAAATATAGTATTAATATAATTATAACGTAGTATTATATATCGTTATACGGCACGATCACGTTCACTTTATTTATAGCAAAGTACATTAAAGAGAGATAGACATAATCGCCGATATGTTCCGTCAATAAACGAATCTCCACTGTTTGATTCGGTTTGAAGTATTTTTTAACATTATAAGTAGGTAGGGAATTACTGTGTTGTCATGTTGACGTTTGATTTATCGATTAGTTTTTGGTTTGGTTAGTTTTTATTTTTGCCTATAAATTTTTGCTAATTTTTCCCATATCTCAATCGTATTTGTTAGCTTTCTATCTTTTTCTAGCTTTCTATAAAATATCTTGTTGACAACTTGGCTCAACAGTATGGTCATAAAGTGCTTCGTCTTCCTCCCTATCATTGCGTCTTTAACCCTATCGAGCATGTTTGGGGCCTAACTAAAAATTACTACAAACAAACATATTGGACGCGATGGCACTACTGCAACTTCTTGCTTAAACATGTGGGATGAAACACTAACCACCGTAACTCCAGAAATATGTAAAAATTGCATCAGACATACCGAAGATCAAATATCCAAGTGGTATGAGCGAGAACAATTATTTGATCGGCAAGAAATACTTCCAATTGTAATTAATGTTGATGATGATGATAGTGATTTCGATTTTACATCATTGTCAGAATAAATGCTGAATATTTCACTCTCGTACAAGAGTATAAACGAACAATGATAATGTAATATTCAAATTTTAAATTCAATGTTTTTGAGTGATTGATAAATAGAAGAAAAACATTTTATTTTATTACCTATACTTATCCAATACCTTACATTTCCTTAATATAAATTAAATTATGGTAGCTACATTTAGTACGTTATTTTACTATTAGCGATTATTATTGATCAAAAACCAGTTCAATAATCCCTTATCAGAAACAAAAGATTTTCATGACAACTTGGCAACAGGGTCAGTTTGACGGTTGATGACGTGCAACGGTTTTAGTTTTAGATTAAGTATAGGTACTTAATTCTAAAGCTTCGCAATGTGGGTAACCAAAATCAGCAACATCCGCATTAAATAGTCAATACACACAATTACAAAAGTACCAAAAAACAATTTAAAATTTAAAATATAAAATTTAAACATCTTTGCTTAACATTTTTTTTTGGAATCATTCTAACCTTAATAGGTAACACATTATAGAAATTAGGAGCTAGATAATTTAAAAAAATAAGTTAATATTGGAGTTATTATTTGGTATAATAAGCTGCTTATTGATGTTGCATCTGGTGTTATAGGGGTGATTAACTATTTCAATAGAGAATGGCTTTGTATAGACATATAGGCATACAGAGTAGATGTACAAAGTTCTAACATTTGGAACTTCCTCCGAATACAAAAGGGCTGTTGAATGCCGTTTAGTCTTTCCAAATATAACTTTAAGGACATCAGTCCGAACAATTGTGGAACTAATGCATCCGTACGCACTACCCAAAGGGTTATAAAGAAATGTCCAAACTTAAAAGGAAAAAGACTACGCGAGAAGCCTTTAATTCTTGCACGTCATCGACAAAAACGTGTAGGGTTTTAATTGGTCATAGTCATTTAAGTAATTAGTCAGGGAAATGGAAAAATGTCGTCTTTGCGGATGAAAAGAAGTTTTTCATCTCAAAAAAGAAGATAACAACAACATTTTTTTGGCTCGCCGTCACACTCGGGCAGGTTCAGTAATGATTTGGGCAGCAATTTCAAGTCAATTGAAAGTTGGCATGGAGTTTCTGGAAGGTCGGTAAACTGCTCAAAAGCATTTGGAGCTGCCGCAACGGCTAGTTGCTAAGATAACAGCTTCATGCAGGCCTTGTTGCAACAAGACAATGAGCCAATTCACACCGCCCAAATAATCCAGGCCTGGTTGACTGCTAATAATATTTCAGTTCTGGACTGGCCTGCTATTTCTGCAGACTTAAATATCATAGAAAACTTATGGGGTTGGTTTAATGTTTAAATACAATACCTTGAGGAAAAGAGCGTTAAAACGTCCAAATTCTCAATTAACGCTCGCAGTTCACGTGTTGCCATGGATATGAAAGACAATTTTACAAACCACTGACTTAAACATTTTCAATTGTATTTAAATTCAATAAAAAATTATCGATAATTTGTATCATTGATTGATGAGTAAAGCATGTAAAAAATTCTACACGTACGTAGTTTTTCTAGAATCGAATTTCAGCATACAAATATATCATTCCATTTCAAATTTGAGTTGCCGTTACCTCTCAAAGAGGGCGCTTCAGTAGAATAATAAAAAATATGTTAGAACATATCCCCCTATCTATCTATTACTTTCCAAGTATATACAAGGATTTTACCCTGTATCTTATAAATCAGCATAGACTAACGAACTCTAAACTTTCAGTTAGCAATAATTGAGTAGGTACTGCAGACGATGTATCCTATTGAAAAGTTCGTACCTATTTACGTATCACACCATTCCTGGTTTTATTGCAAAAGTCACAACACGGAACTTTGTCTTCATATTTTTTTTCTGATGCCTAGCCAAAGCTACTAGATCGTCTTTGGCTTATTTCGAAATAATGCTGCATGTTAGTGACCTCGGCCAAATGGCCAAAACCATTACCTACTTTCTTGCAGTCAAACCAGTTAAAATGTCATACTGGCCTAACAAAATGTAAAAAAATGTGTAGTTGGTCACACAACCAGACGCAACCAGCTTGTCTAACTCTGTTCGATTTGCCTAGTATTCAGAAAATCAAACCATATGCTCCAAAGTAATCTAATAATATATAATAATAAATGGTAGCATAAAATAAATTATTTTTTTTAGGCTCACTGTTGTGCCTTACCGGATGCAAACACGGAGCAGTCAAGAGTGTTACTTAACACTCACTCACGGGACCCGTTACCTCCCATATGATCGAAGCGCTCAAGGTTTAAACTTATTAAATTCAAATAGTTGTTATATAAATATATTTATGTTTTAACGCCTTTTGATGTTGGAGTTTAGTGAAAATAACCTGACAGACACCCCGTTTTTAGATCAATTTTGAAATTTAGAGAAAAATATTAAATACAAAAGTGGTAGATAATAACTCCTAGTTTATTTCAAGATAATTCGCGAGTTCAACTAGCGATGGTGGTGCTTCGAAACGTCAAATTACTCGTTGTCAGTGACAGTTGAGATTTGTGAGACTCAGTTGTAGTTTATTTATTGGAGTTGATGACATTTATAACATAAAACAATACTTACACACTTTTCGATCTGTTTCTATTTGTTTAAAAGTTTGCAAAAGTTGATTAGAACGAAATAAAACAAGTCACAAATACCAATGTGACACCAATTTCAACAAAACAAGTGTCAAATTACTACTTTTCCAACCACCAGGGGGCGTATGGACTTTCGAACTCGTGAATACCAATTACTGTAGGATGTCAGAAATTGAAGTGGTATACAAAACTTAAATTAAAAAATGAAATGACGCAAGTTTTAGTGCAAAATCGAATCATACTCAAAAGTCTAGGCATAGACAATATGAATATTTCACATTGATATTCAATTGTTGAGTTTTTGAAAAAATTATCAATTTTGATTATTTTTTCCTGTTTAGTTTAGTTTTTGTCTGTTTAGAAAAAGTGAAAGTTTGAAACAATACCAAAAAGTTTCTAGGCGCCATTCAAAAAACCGATTGACCAATTAATTATGCGATGATGTAAAAAATAATGAGAAGATGAATAGGTATGTGTTTTCCACTCCATATGTTAGATATTAACAATATATTGCAGAAAAACGCGATTTTTGGCCTTTTTTTTTGTTTATAACATTGAAACTAATGGAGCAATCGGAATGCCCCAACAAGATCAATTGTAGGGAAGAAAAATATCTACAAAATGTGGGGTCGAACGCCTCAATCCGAAAATTAGTTTCCTTAATAGGAAATTTAGGAAAAACCGAAAAAATTGCAGTTTTTTGACAATTTATAGCTCCGTGATTTTGAGTTTTTCGATGTCTGGAAGCATGCAAAAACCGTCGTAAAGTTCGCAAAAATCCGATCGAGCGCTCGTCGCAGTCGAGTGGAGGGGGAAGTAGCAGAGCACGCTACTTAATAATATTACTTATTATACGCTTCTCCTTCCCTCTCCGCTCGACTGCAACGCGCTCTTGCGCTTTTTACGAACTTTACGCACGCTTTCAGGCATCTTATTCAAAAACTGAAATGTACATTTTTCAGAGCACGATGTCAAAGTAGGGGACGCCCACCGACGAGATGGCAGGGCGACATCAGAAGCATAGAATCAAATTGGATGCGTGTAGCACAGAATCGCGAGCGATGGATTAGACTACGGGTGGCCTATGTCCAGCAGTGGACGCAGGGGGGCTGACTGATGATGAAAGTCGCGTAGCGAGCGTTCAGTTTTTATCGCCAGCACCCAATCAATATGTAAATACCATATTCACTAATTCTTCTTTAGAAAAATTCGTATTTGTTTAAGAGCGTTTTAATAATATGGATAACTTTTAGACTACTCGTCATATACTTAATGAATATCGATATGTCAAGAATCATCAATTTTTGACACTTATTTATTGAATTCCATAGCCACCTTACCAAATGTAACAACTTTTTGAAATTTTCAAATAAAATAAATTATAATTTGAAAACATTGTTAACACCCTGTACAATATTGTACATTGTATTGCCATTTTGGTTCAATAGAATTCTTAACGGATCTGTGGTCATTGGTAAGACGTATTTTTTTGTATCTGAAACAGCTTTTCTTGCTTCTACAATGTTTCAAGCTGCATTCTATGAGCTAATGAAAAATGGGTAGTTCTATTTAAAAAAATACACTTTGATCTTACCTCGCTTTTTTTAGACACTCTGTATCATATAAGATATTTTTAAAATGTGCGCACTTTGTGCGTCAACAACTTTTATATGAAACTATTTTTCAAAAGTTCAACACCATCGGAAATAATGGACTCTATCACACTAAAAAACCACCCCGTATATACTTTATAACGATATAAGATAGAGTCAAACTGACCGCGGATTTGCATTCAGCAGGTCAAAATACTACAGGTTATAAGCGTCTCAACACTAGATAAAAAAAAAATTGGTTTGTGTGGCTGTGTTATTTTTATGAAACATGGTACCCAGGCGTCATTTTGAAAATTCCATTTTTCATATTTACAGCACAAAGTAGTAAACACAGTTCAAAAGTCAGGTCTCATTTCTGAGAAAATAATCTAAGAAGTTCTGAAGTAAGCAAGGGACACTATTACGGTCCGCACTGTATTTTACCTTATTTAATTAAAATTGAATATATTTTAATTACACGTAATTACATTGTAAATTGCAACTTGAAATGCATCGAAAACGGTCAATACAATATTTTATTTCACTTAAGATTAAGCAAGAGCATTAACTATGAATTCTAATTAAAGGAAAGTTATGTACGTGATATTGGAAATATCAAATTAATGCCTTAAACTATAACAGCAAGAATCTCAGTTACTATCAAGGTTAAATGCATAAAAGTTTTGTTGTTATTGCAAGCATCTACCGCAAAAGCCAACCATAATGATTCTGACTACCTTCCGATCTGTTAAAACAACGACAGTTTGTAATGCAATGTGCAAAAAATGTACAATGCAATGGTTTTATTTGTAATTACACTCTTGATTAATAGTCTAGAAGCAATTTCGTCAAGATTATAGTTTGAAAAATACAATAAGCCGATTAGTCACGATTGTTCGCTTTCGAAACTATTACGTTTTCCAATCA
>NW_026018866.1:0-9144 GCF_020466585.1 Dendroctonus ponderosae
CACAAAAGACTCAAAGAACACCAATCATACATAAAAAACAGAGAATATCATAAATCACATAATTGTCAACATTTTTAACAACAGAACAATCTACGCAAAATTAGCTAAAACGCAATAATTTTACTAAGTCAAAATAATTGTGTTGCTTCATGTTCATTTAATTTAAGTCATACATGGTTACCTATGCTAAAATCTGAAGTAGACCAGAAAAACATACACTCAAATTAAATTTACACCAAAATTATTAATTAACATTACCTTTATTAATTTAAACAATGAGATTAAGTCAAAGTCACATAACAATTTGCACAGACAAATTATCAGAGGGAATTTTAATATACTGTATTATCCTACCATTGTTACACAATTTATTAACATACTCTTTTTTAGGATCATTTAGGTTCTTTTGATAACGATAGCAGAAAATAGCTATCAAAACGTCAAGGCAATTTTTCAAATTAATTTATTTACTAATTGGAATTTTCTCTTACAGCTTGAGCCCAAGTGTGTCACAGGATATCCTGTAGGTGATAGTTCTTGATTACTTTTTGATAAATAATTCGTTCTTATTGCGAAATAGGAGCACTATTTATCAAGCTGTAATAAAAGACGTGAGGAAATTCTGTCTTTTTTAAAGACACAAATTTTTGAGGCAAAATACCCAACAAGAAGTTTGTAAAAAATGAATCCGCCTCAACAATATAGAACGTATCTACAAACCAGACTTTGTTGTATACAACTTTTGAATTTAATATCTTTCACTAAATTTCAAATTAGATGCCAAAATGGGGTGGCCAAAGTTCAATCAATAGCCCTGTTATAATAATACACCTGCATATAAAAATCTAGTTTTTAGATGTTACTTTTATAGACTGTATTATTAGAATTCTTTTATTCATATACATTTTATAAAAGCCTAAAGCTAAAGGCATAAAAATCCCAAGTCTAATAAACCAGAAATAATCACGTAATTGTAGAACTATTTAATTTAAAATTTAGCATCAAGTTTTGTTGTAGTCAGATAAATAATCAGAAACAAATAAACAAACAACCTGTCGATGCCGGTTACTTGTCCCCTGATTCACACTGTCACCATCATCTTTGCCACCCAACCGACCGGCAAAGACATTCTTGCCATGAATGTCTGGCGGCTTCGTCACTGCCGACGTACACGTACAGTGTCGTTACCATGCCGTTGCCGGTCCGTTGGGTATCTGATGAGTGTGAATCAGCCTTTATTTTTATCAGACACTGTCGTTGCATTGCGAGTATACTGAACGTTTACGCAGTATTTTTAAGCTGTGTTTTATTATTATTATTAATGACGTATCAAGTTCTGAAGACTCTGATAGAAGAATTTAAAAATTTTTTTTTTTTAAATCAACATGTTCGTCAATTAAATAAACAAACTAATTACACGTTTTTAAAAATACATTTCGCCCGGCCCTGATTCACAAAGAGCACGCCGACTGTTTACTCAGACTTTGTTTTTTTACTTTCAAATTTCAATACACAGGAAGAAAACAGTGTGTCAACTTACCTAAGATCAGTAAGTTTTGGATAAGCGCATATGCGGAGGGTTTTCGAGTTTGAGCCAACTGCATAAAGTTGACCACCCGGATGAAATTCAGCACACCTCACTGCCTGCACATCTTCCAATGTAGTGACCGCCACAAACTTTGGCTTCGGATTGTCGGATGGTTCACCCTGAAAATAAAAGAGCTACTTAGAAATTTGACAAATTCGACGTTTTCGTTTTAAAATAATATAATTATTATGATTATGGCCATGAAGGTAGGTAGCGATCCTTTGCTACCGAAGAGATCAAAACTTGGATAATAGACATGGAGTTATAAGGAATATGTATTAAAACAAAGCCTGTTTCATTCCAAATGTTACATTTAAAATAAAACTAAAACACACAAAAATACATTGTATACATAATGTTACGTAGCAGTAATAATCCGAAAAAGATTAAACTTTATTAAAACTATTTCTTCATTTTCTCACTTGCCGGGGATAAGCTTATCATACAAAGTATTGTACATAGGTATAAAGTATAAAACCTATCCTGGTGCGGACGGTGATGCTGACCACAATTTACTATTGGCCAGTGTTAAAGTAAGTCGAAGGAAACTGCAAGGATCGATACTAAGAAAGTGAACTTGTCAAATATCAAAGAAGAACAATACCAAACGCAGTTCAACGGATTAATTGCGAGAAATCTATCCGAAGCATCAACGACAAACATTGCTATTGCATGGAACAAGGTTAAAAATCAGTGTTTTATTCGTAAAATACTGAGTACGGCCTGCAATAAATATTGTTTTTTTTTCTACTGCTGAACTAGAAAAAGCACAGATTTATAAAGACAACAACAGTTTTATATATTGGCTTTCAAATCCTTTGCCAAAGAACAGATGCGTTAACAACATTTGATGACCCAGATAGGAAAAAGTGAATGGTTGCAATATTTTTCGAACAATCTTTTAAAACAGATGCGCACAATCTTAAGCGTATTAAATACGCTTTCACTTCGAGCAGTTAACGATTGTCTACCAGTGAGTGTTATTTAATTGCCCGAGGTTCACAAGCTCGTTTCACTTAATCCGCTTTTTCAACCGTTTACCGATCAGCTATAAACGAAGACATGTATTTAAAATAAAGACCAGCGTACGACAAGCACAGTCAATAAATAACATTCTTAATTTTCTCATAAAATAATCTATATAAGAGGGTTCTTACTTGTTATCTGAATGTAAATAAGGGGGCTTAAAACTGCATTTTCAGTGCCACCTGATATTGGAAATTTTAACTGAAAATTCAGTAATATGCCATTTGTAAAAATTAATAAACCCGAAAAATGTCGACAACTCGCCGAAAAACCAGGACAGATCAAAATTACGACAAACAAACAGAGGGCCTCGAAGAACAGTATGAAAACTGACATTCAGTCCGCGCCACTTGATTACACTCACGAACAGATTTGAACTATTTTTTGTTAATAGTCAAAGATTTCACTCGCAAGCCATATGTCTTATTGCACTCGTACTTCACAATACATACATTTTTAGAAGGGAGAAATTATTAAAATTGATAGTGCGACACTTGATTGGCCTTTGGACATAATTGAATATATTACTGGATTAATACAGGAATAGATGTACATTACATATGATGTACAATAATGAGCTTAAATAGTACGTTTTTGCTGCACCTAGACATAAACATCTGCATGTGCAGCTAATATCATCATATAAGTATGTATAACTTAATCTGAAACTAAAACCGTTCCACGTCATCAACACCCCAAATTAGTAATTTTGATGCCGCGCAAACAAAAATATAGTATTAATATAATTATAACGTAGTATTATATATCGTTATACGGCACGATCACGTTCACTTTATTTATAGCAAAGTACATTAAAGAGAGATAGACATAATCGCCGATATGTTCCGTCAATAAACGAATCTCCACTGTTTGATTCGGTTTGAAGTATTTTTTAACATTATAAGTAGGTAGGGAATTACTGTGTTGTCATGTTGACGTTTGATTTATCGATTAGTTTTTGGTTTGGTTAGTTTTTATTTTTGCCTATAAATTTTTGCTAATTTTTCCCATATCTCAATCGTATTTGTTAGCTTTCTATCTTTTTCTAGCTTTCTATAAAATATCTTGTTGACAACTTGGCTCAACAGTATGGTCATAAAGTGCTTCGTCTTCCTCCCTATCATTGCGTCTTTAACCCTATCGAGCATGTTTGGGGCCTAACTAAAAATTACTACAAACAAACATATTGGACGCGATGGCACTACTGCAACTTCTTGCTTAAACATGTGGGATGAAACACTAACCACCGTAACTCCAGAAATATGTAAAAATTGCATCAGACATACCGAAGATCAAATATCCAAGTGGTATGAGCGAGAACAATTATTTGATCGGCAAGAAATACTTCCAATTGTAATTAATGTTGATGATGATGATAGTGATTTCGATTTTACATCATTGTCAGAATAAATGCTGAATATTTCACTCTCGTACAAGAGTATAAACGAACAATGATAATGTAATATTCAAATTTTAAATTCAATGTTTTTGAGTGATTGATAAATAGAAGAAAAACATTTTATTTTATTACCTATACTTATCCAATACCTTACATTTCCTTAATATAAATTAAATTATGGTAGCTACATTTAGTACGTTATTTTACTATTAGCGATTATTATTGATCAAAAACCAGTTCAATAATCCCTTATCAGAAACAAAAGATTTTCATGACAACTTGGCAACAGGGTCAGTTTGACGGTTGATGACGTGCAACGGTTTTAGTTTTAGATTAAGTATAGGTACTTAATTCTAAAGCTTCGCAATGTGGGTAACCAAAATCAGCAACATCCGCATTAAATAGTCAATACACACAATTACAAAAGTACCAAAAAACAATTTAAAATTTAAAATATAAAATTTAAACATCTTTGCTTAACATTTTTTTTTGGAATCATTCTAACCTTAATAGGTAACACATTATAGAAATTAGGAGCTAGATAATTTAAAAAAATAAGTTAATATTGGAGTTATTATTTGGTATAATAAGCTGCTTATTGATGTTGCATCTGGTGTTATAGGGGTGATTAACTATTTCAATAGAGAATGGCTTTGTATAGACATATAGGCATACAGAGTAGATGTACAAAGTTCTAACATTTGGAACTTCCTCCGAATACAAAAGGGCTGTTGAATGCCGTTTAGTCTTTCCAAATATAACTTTAAGGACATCAGTCCGAACAATTGTGGAACTAATGCATCCGTACGCACTACCCAAAGGGTTATAAAGAAATGTCCAAACTTAAAAGGAAAAAGACTACGCGAGAAGCCTTTAATTCTTGCACGTCATCGACAAAAACGTGTAGGGTTTTAATTGGTCATAGTCATTTAAGTAATTAGTCAGGGAAATGGAAAAATGTCGTCTTTGCGGATGAAAAGAAGTTTTTCATCTCAAAAAAGAAGATAACAACAACATTTTTTTGGCTCGCCGTCACACTCGGGCAGGTTCAGTAATGATTTGGGCAGCAATTTCAAGTCAATTGAAAGTTGGCATGGAGTTTCTGGAAGGTCGGTAAACTGCTCAAAAGCATTTGGAGCTGCCGCAACGGCTAGTTGCTAAGATAACAGCTTCATGCAGGCCTTGTTGCAACAAGACAATGAGCCAATTCACACCGCCCAAATAATCCAGGCCTGGTTGACTGCTAATAATATTTCAGTTCTGGACTGGCCTGCTATTTCTGCAGACTTAAATATCATAGAAAACTTATGGGGTTGGTTTAATGTTTAAATACAATACCTTGAGGAAAAGAGCGTTAAAACGTCCAAATTCTCAATTAACGCTCGCAGTTCACGTGTTGCCATGGATATGAAAGACAATTTTACAAACCACTGACTTAAACATTTTCAATTGTATTTAAATTCAATAAAAAATTATCGATAATTTGTATCATTGATTGATGAGTAAAGCATGTAAAAAATTCTACACGTACGTAGTTTTTCTAGAATCGAATTTCAGCATACAAATATATCATTCCATTTCAAATTTGAGTTGCCGTTACCTCTCAAAGAGGGCGCTTCAGTAGAATAATAAAAAATATGTTAGAACATATCCCCCTATCTATCTATTACTTTCCAAGTATATACAAGGATTTTACCCTGTATCTTATAAATCAGCATAGACTAACGAACTCTAAACTTTCAGTTAGCAATAATTGAGTAGGTACTGCAGACGATGTATCCTATTGAAAAGTTCGTACCTATTTACGTATCACACCATTCCTGGTTTTATTGCAAAAGTCACAACACGGAACTTTGTCTTCATATTTTTTTTCTGATGCCTAGCCAAAGCTACTAGATCGTCTTTGGCTTATTTCGAAATAATGCTGCATGTTAGTGACCTCGGCCAAATGGCCAAAACCATTACCTACTTTCTTGCAGTCAAACCAGTTAAAATGTCATACTGGCCTAACAAAATGTAAAAAAATGTGTAGTTGGTCACACAACCAGACGCAACCAGCTTGTCTAACTCTGTTCGATTTGCCTAGTATTCAGAAAATCAAACCATATGCTCCAAAGTAATCTAATAATATATAATAATAAATGGTAGCATAAAATAAATTATTTTTTTTAGGCTCACTGTTGTGCCTTACCGGATGCAAACACGGAGCAGTCAAGAGTGTTACTTAACACTCACTCACGGGACCCGTTACCTCCCATATGATCGAAGCGCTCAAGGTTTAAACTTATTAAATTCAAATAGTTGTTATATAAATATATTTATGTTTTAACGCCTTTTGATGTTGGAGTTTAGTGAAAATAACCTGACAGACACCCCGTTTTTAGATCAATTTTGAAATTTAGAGAAAAATATTAAATACAAAAGTGGTAGATAATAACTCCTAGTTTATTTCAAGATAATTCGCGAGTTCAACTAGCGATGGTGGTGCTTCGAAACGTCAAATTACTCGTTGTCAGTGACAGTTGAGATTTGTGAGACTCAGTTGTAGTTTATTTATTGGAGTTGATGACATTTATAACATAAAACAATACTTACACACTTTTCGATCTGTTTCTATTTGTTTAAAAGTTTGCAAAAGTTGATTAGAACGAAATAAAACAAGTCACAAATACCAATGTGACACCAATTTCAACAAAACAAGTGTCAAATTACTACTTTTCCAACCACCAGGGGGCGTATGGACTTTCGAACTCGTGAATACCAATTACTGTAGGATGTCAGAAATTGAAGTGGTATACAAAACTTAAATTAAAAAATGAAATGACGCAAGTTTTAGTGCAAAATCGAATCATACTCAAAAGTCTAGGCATAGACAATATGAATATTTCACATTGATATTCAATTGTTGAGTTTTTGAAAAAATTATCAATTTTGATTATTTTTTCCTGTTTAGTTTAGTTTTTGTCTGTTTAGAAAAAGTGAAAGTTTGAAACAATACCAAAAAGTTTCTAGGCGCCATTCAAAAAACCGATTGACCAATTAATTATGCGATGATGTAAAAAATAATGAGAAGATGAATAGGTATGTGTTTTCCACTCCATATGTTAGATATTAACAATATATTGCAGAAAAACGCGATTTTTGGCCTTTTTTTTTGTTTATAACATTGAAACTAATGGAGCAATCGGAATGCCCCAACAAGATCAATTGTAGGGAAGAAAAATATCTACAAAATGTGGGGTCGAACGCCTCAATCCGAAAATTAGTTTCCTTAATAGGAAATTTAGGAAAAACCGAAAAAATTGCAGTTTTTTGACAATTTATAGCTCCGTGATTTTGAGTTTTTCGATGTCTGGAAGCATGCAAAAACCGTCGTAAAGTTCGCAAAAATCCGATCGAGCGCTCGTCGCAGTCGAGTGGAGGGGGAAGTAGCAGAGCACGCTACTTAATAATATTACTTATTATACGCTTCTCCTTCCCTCTCCGCTCGACTGCAACGCGCTCTTGCGCTTTTTACGAACTTTACGCACGCTTTCAGGCATCTTATTCAAAAACTGAAATGTACATTTTTCAGAGCACGATGTCAAAGTAGGGGACGCCCACCGACGAGATGGCAGGGCGACATCAGAAGCATAGAATCAAATTGGATGCGTGTAGCACAGAATCGCGAGCGATGGATTAGACTACGGGTGGCCTATGTCCAGCAGTGGACGCAGGGGGGCTGACTGATGATGAAAGTCGCGTAGCGAGCGTTCAGTTTTTATCGCCAGCACCCAATCAATATGTAAATACCATATTCACTAATTCTTCTTTAGAAAAATTCGTATTTGTTTAAGAGCGTTTTAATAATATGGATAACTTTTAGACTACTCGTCATATACTTAATGAATATCGATATGTCAAGAATCATCAATTTTTGACACTTATTTATTGAATTCCATAGCCACCTTACCAAATGTAACAACTTTTTGAAATTTTCAAATAAAATAAATTATAATTTGAAAACATTGTTAACACCCTGTACAATATTGTACATTGTATTGCCATTTTGGTTCAATAGAATTCTTAACGGATCTGTGGTCATTGGTAAGACGTATTTTTTTGTATCTGAAACAGCTTTTCTTGCTTCTACAATGTTTCAAGCTGCATTCTATGAGCTAATGAAAAATGGGTAGTTCTATTTAAAAAAATACACTTTGATCTTACCTCGCTTTTTTTAGACACTCTGTATCATATAAGATATTTTTAAAATGTGCGCACTTTGTGCGTCAACAACTTTTATATGAAACTATTTTTCAAAAGTTCAACACCATCGGAAATAATGGACTCTATCACACTAAAAAACCACCCCGTATATACTTTATAACGATATAAGATAGAGTCAAACTGACCGCGGATTTGCATTCAGCAGGTCAAAATACTACAGGTTATAAGCGTCTCAACACTAGATAAAAAAAAAATTGGTTTGTGTGGCTGTGTTATTTTTATGAAACATGGTACCCAGGCGTCATTTTGAAAATTCCATTTTTCATATTTACAGCACAAAGTAGTAAACACAGTTCAAAAGTCAGGTCTCATTTCTGAGAAAATAATCTAAGAAGTTCTGAAGTAAGCAAGGGACACTATTACGGTCCGCACTGTATTTTACCTTATTTAATTAAAATTGAATATATTTTAATTACACGTAATTACATTGTAAATTGCAACTTGAAATGCATCGAAAACGGTCAATACAATATTTTATTTCACTTAAGATTAAGCAAGAGCATTAACTATGAATTCTAATTAAAGGAAAGTTATGTACGTGATATTGGAAATATCAAATTAATGCCTTAAACTATAACAGCAAGAATCTCAGTTACTATCAAGGTTAAATGCATAAAAGTTTTGTTGTTATTGCAAGCATCTACCGCAAAAGCCAACCATAATGATTCTGACTACCTTCCGATCTGTTAAAACAACGACAGTTTGTAATGCAATGTGCAAAAAATGTACAATGCAATGGTTTTATTTGTAATTACACTCTTGATTAATAGTCTAGAAGCAATTTCGTCAAGATTATAGTTTGAAAAATACAATAAGCCGATTAGTCACGATTGTTCGCTTTCGAAACTATTACGTTTTCCAATCA
>NW_026018867.1:0-9002 GCF_020466585.1 Dendroctonus ponderosae
TTTCAACTTACCTTTACTGTAAAATAATAATAACACACTCATACTTGTAATGCTATTTGTGCGACACCATATTTGCCAATTTCATAGCTAGTCAAAGACGCTGCAAGATATGAAATAAAATATCATTTACACCCTCTACGTGTTCGGTGCGGAAATAAAATTAGGGTCAACTATCGAATTATTGGTCGCCATTGTCTCTTTCAGGGAATCCTAAACTAATCCCATTTTCCTCGTTTTCTTCTTTCTTTTACTATTTCAGTCGGGGAGGTTTAATTGGAGGATTAGGTTCTGGGGCTGCTTGTCGATTCAGTTAGAACGTTTGTATTTCTTTGAAGCTTAATTTACTTGCTAATTTAATTCGCTCCTGCTTTATACTGATACTTACTTTCTTCTTGGTTTTTTAATGATTTATTAATTGGGTTGATGAATTTGCATTTAAGAAGTTTGTTAATTATCAGCTGAACCAGCAAAAATTGTAGGTATAATTCAAAAATTTCAATACTTAAGGCCAGTTAATATTAACTTAACAATTTTTTTTAAGTGGAATTAGTTAATTTATTGTGAGGCGTAGCAAGCAAATTAGTTTTAAAAAATATGCTGATCTTTCGCAGCATATTGCAGAAAAGCATATGAAGATGTTTTCTTAGACTGTTTGCGACGTAGATTCAACATGTTTTTTATGTTTATTATTTATGTTAATGTTTATTTTCATCAGAAATGCTAAGTAGCTATATATATTTATGTAATGCGATGCCTTCTTCTTATAAATGTTCATAAAAAAATTCAAACAAGATCTAAGTAATTCTGTAAATTAAAAGCCAATAATTTTATGTTGATGCTAATGTTTGTTTATTTATCATGCACATCTTTGAGCAATCTTTTTCCGAATAATGCGTCTTTAAAGATGCAGCATTGATTACAGTTTCGGCTACGTTGAGAAGTATAGCAATTAATCACAATTGTACAGTTGCCTCTCAAAAACTTTTCTACCGGTTAGATTTATAGTTTCAATAAAGTTTCAGCTTTGAAACCTTTTATATGATTTAAAACTTTGATGATGAAAATATAAATCACACTTCAGCTAGAAACATACCAGACAACAGTTTTCTGTACTTGATCGGAACTTTTTTATGAGTTAAAACTTAATTAAAATAAGCCATATTTTCGTTTTATAGTAAGTATTGTAAGACAGGAAATATTATCTGAGGGGAGAATGTTATCTTGATGCAAATCAATTTTGACTAGAGCTACTCGGACGAACTGCTAAATGAATCGGTAATCTTTAACGTAATATTTAAAGATTTTCTATTGTTTGAAATTGAAACTGTTTAAAACTCTCGAAAAAATGCTTGCATCAAAAAATATAATGCTCTTTTACTAGAATTAGGAATTATATTTGATTTTATATCACAAATATTTCCAGATTGATGATGATCTATTTACTTGAAGTCATTATTTGAAATATTTTCCATTTGTACTCATAATGAGGTTCTGATCTTTTTATTCGCGAATGTTGCCTTTTATTGGCGGTTTGGGTTTTATTCATTTTTTCTGCTCGAATCTTTTTCACAAAGCATTAAAAAAGTAATGTTTTTTCTCCAAGTCAATGCAATGGAACCAACAGTTAATTTATTATCGAAGTCTTAGTAAAATAGCTAACAAATATCAGAATCTGTATTACTTGCTTGCTAGCAAGACTTCAGGTGTATATTGAGTAGCTTTTTCTATTCCCGCTCGAGTAAATAAGCTTTTTGTTCAATATTCGAATTTTTATTTAATGTGTGCCATGAAAGCGTTAGTTAATTGTGCTCTTTTGAAGTTGTGTGCATGCAACTATAAAACGGTTAAAGTATAACACACAGCTTTTCAGTTTTCTAATTGCAATTTGTTGCCTGGTCTTTCAAAGCTCTCGCATCAAAGTTAAAGCGTATTTTCTACGGATACGTTCATCTACACTGTAGTGCACGAAAATTACTCTTCAATTGTTCTGCTTTTATTTTTGATTATTTTGCAATAGATATTTTTTCAGAATTAATGAAACACAGTGAAAAACTAAAAAAATTAGAGATATTTTCAGTTTATAAATAAATAACTTATTTGTTTCCGAAAAATTTTGGAAATTACGTCTTAATAATACATAGCTGTTTGTTTATTATTTAGGGTTCTCTAAAAAAAGGGTGGGTATGTTTCTAAAAATTATAAAGTCCCGTTCTACCAAAGGGCCTCGCTGAAATCGGTTTCTATTTAATAGCTTTTAAAGTCTCTAAAAGCTTATGTTTCTAACACCCTCTATCATAGAGCAAAAAAACATTTTTAAATAGCTTCCAGCTGAAGCTGCAGAAAATTTATTTTGCTTTATCTTTGATAAAATGAACTGTTTTCCGGAAACGCCTGTCATTTCAACGAATTTTTAATTCAATTAAATCTTTTCTAATGAATGCTGCATGAACTTTTTGTAGTCTGATACATTATCGCCTAGGTCGAATTGCGGTTTGTTGCACTCGCCATAAAATCCCAACATTTTTTGCTATTTGAATGGAATGAAACATAATAATTCGGAATATTTCATGCCTCGTTTCAACAGGAGAGGAATAAGCAAATATTTTCAAATGTCCCAGGAGATAAAAATGCACCAAGGAAAAAAAGTCGGAAGAATAAGAGGACCAAGTCATTTTCAATTGAAGAAATAATTATTTTTAAAGAAAGTTTTTATTTTGTTGTTTTTATCACACAGATTTTACAGTGTGTTAAAACCGAAAACACTAACATGGGGCCTTGCAAACTCAAACAGCAAGCTAAATATCGATATCAAATTATACAAAGTACTTTTGCATTATTTATTTAAAACTTGTTTTAAGCGGCATTTGTAGAAATTATTTTTTATAGGAACTTACCGTGTTGTTTTGATATGCCAACATTTACCGGGACGCTCTGTATAGGTGCAAAATTTTAAAAACAGTTTGGTTCACAAAATCTCTAAAACGCATTAGAACTGACGCCAATCAGTCTACATCTACATTGACCCCAAACCAGTTGTATAAAACGATATTTTATAGCAACAATCAATATTTGTGCGTGTCGGTTATTTTGCGAAAGCCTCCACAGATTAAGCGTGAAGTTAAGAGAACATAAATTTTAGTTTAATTTCAGAGAAAGGTCAAATATGTGTTAATATTCTGTTAATTATCCAAATTATATTATTATAGCACGAATTACTTACATGGCAATCAGATTAGGATTCAAGGAAAAGCTTAGAGCCCGCACGCTACCGCCCAAAAGCTCGATTAAATTCTTCACGAGAGTCAAATAAAAACTGGTTTATCGAAGGGAACAAATAAAGCAATGGCTTTGGATTAAAATAACTTTCCTTTTGAGGAACAAAATTGGACCTGAAAAGCACGAAAAGTATGTAGGGTGAAATTTATTTCACATATATCAGTATGGAATTGTCATTTTTATAGCGTTATTTAAACCTTTTTAAATTTAATTTAAGAATTTCAGTAGCAACTTGATGATTATTTCAAAATATCAAATTGCTGTAGTTGACTGTGGTAAAACCGAACTTACTTGATCAGTTTAACTATTGGCGTTCCAACAGTCCGAAGTTTAAATAAAACATCTACTTATACTTTCACAAAAATATTTATTAGAAGCTAGATAATTTCACTATTGTATACAGCAACTGTAACTATTAAGATCTATTTACACTAAATCTAGGTGTTTAAACTTCTTCCTACCTGACTAGAATATGACTTACTTTGGTCCAGGAGTTGGCATATTTACAGAGACAAAACACTTCAAGGGACTAGCAGCTATTATGCAGATTACAAATTTCAAAAATCGCTTTATTTCAGTGACATACTGTTGTATTAGTGTATACATTATTTTACATTCTACTCAGTCCAGATAATTACAAATTAACAAGGTTTTTATTTGACTCTAAGCTAAACAAGTTTCTTAACTCAATAACAGCCTCTTAATTATTTAGGATTAGGAGCGTAGTTTATGCAGTAAACTCGCTTTAAAGATCTGAGGGGAATTGGCGACCAAACTAAATTTTAGAAAGTAAGTTTTTATCCTGAATTGCCGAAAAATGTTGCGTAATATTCAGTGGATGGAGCTTTTAAGTGGATAAAAAAAAGATTTAGCTGTTTGTGCTTGTTCTATTCGAATATCCTGGACACATTTAATTGGGTTACTTTACACCTATTCATAAATTTAAAGATTTTTGAAATACATGTTTATCTTACCTTTTGATGGACAAAAAACGTTTAAATTTGCTATTTTTTAAACATGTGAATTATAATAGTTCGCCTGATAAAATTTTGAGTGAATTTGAACTAAATTTGTATTGTTGAATGGATGGAGGCCTAATTTGATTAAAGGGAACAGCAGTAAAATCCCACAAATTTTCTTAATACTCAAGATTTCCAGCAATATTGGTATAATAACTTTAATTATTCAGTTACATCGTATTTAAGCTTTCGATGGGAGTGGAATTCTATGTGTTGCTTCATCCAACTTCCTGCCAAAGCTGCTTAAAATTCGCAACACTTTGCTAAGCAAATGTTTCAACATCCATGAGTAAAGCAATTTTATACTTACTGCCGTGAAGATTATGTTTGCTAAAAAAATGCAGTAGCTATTTTTAGAATAGTCAATTGATTTTGTTGCTATTTGCAAATCCCTGTGTCGTTTCTTGTGTCTAAATAAATAACGAGCAGCTTAATTGTTAAATGTTGAACTGAGAGGGAATGGCATTAATTGGTTTTAGAAGCGTGCTTTAATTAAAATTGAAGCCGCGTGCTATTTTCTGGAAACAGTAGAAAAAATCATTAGTTTTAACCAATCGTAATTAGGAACGTGACAAGATAACCATAATTGCCATGCGGCTTTTAAGGTCAGTATTAGCCATAAGCACAAGGCTCACATTTCCTTAAGATAAGTGGAACACCTTATATTTGACCAGAAAGTTTGAAACTATACCCGCTATGACTTCATAGGCTGTGATAAAACTTAACAGCTTTGTATGAAATTTCCTAAAACCCTACCTAAATATTCACTGCATTATATTCTATATTTTATCTATGACTAAAAGGGTATTTGCTTTTACCCCTTTCATTTCATATTTACAGTAATTGAGCTCTCTGTGCATGTTTTTACAGTGTACATACATACAATAGTCAGTCCTAAACACTAGTCTACAACATGAGCAAACTAAAAAAATACTGATACGAAACGGAGTGCGGCGAACGCATTAAAATCGTAAATCTGATCATGAAAAGGCCTTAAAAAATACGTATAGATTACAAAATATATTTAGCATTAGCGGATAAGTTGACTTTCGCAATGGCAATTTTAATTAAACGTGTATCATGTCGGGGAAGATTGTGGAAACTAATTCGTTGATCTCTCCAAAATATGTCCTTTTGTGCGAAAATTTAAATACATTCGTTTTCTATTAAACAAAATTTAACTTAATGATACTAACCGCTAAGTATAATTCAGTTTCATCAGACTTGAGAAATATAACTGCAGAGGGGCAAGCAAATTGAGACCCACATCACGTTCGTAGCTTCTCATCTTCTGAACGACAAACAGAATGACACTGCGGCCTGTAGTAATTTAATAAGAAGAAAATACACTTATTATTTCTGTGAAGATTCTAGAAACAACAGGGACAGACGGTCAGGAAGGTTTCCGTAAGAATGTCTGTTAATAAATCTCGAAACAAATTAAATTATTTACAAAACGTCGCTGTAGAAAGTCCTCCAGATGCTTTTGCAATTAGAATTAACTAAAAAAATCATTATTTTTATTATGGAATTCCAAATAGCTGTCCTGAAGTTTTTAATTAAGTGTGACCAGTATGCTCTTTGCTGTGCATTATTCAGTTAAAAATTCAGTCAAAAATTGAACGAATTTTGACAAAATCTTGTAAGATGCTTAAAATATATTTTTTTAAATCTATGGTTTTTTTCGTTAATTCAAAGTTTCCCATTGGAATATTTTTAAAACCCAGTTAAACATTAGCTTAAATAAATTACGAACTTACCCTGCATTTGGAAAATTAACGTTTCGAGAACTTTAAAATTCTAAATTTTTTAAATAAAATTTAAAAAAGGGTTAAAATAAAATTTCAAGTTGATATCTAAGTAACTTCGCACCAAGTTTTGAAATGTGTAACAATATGGAAACTCCATCATCTGCGCTCTTTTGTGTGTGATCGTAAAAAAATTACGCAACTTAAATCCAAAGCGGGGAAACACGTCGTCGTGATTTTGTGTTCAGTTTTAAAGTGAGAAAACTGTGAACTTGATCACTTCGTTAAAAAAGATGAACTAATTAATTATTTTTATACTTTAATCTGTTGTTCTTGTACTATATTAAAATACGGTTCGGTGTGCAATTATTGTCTGAACTCATTGGCTCCAACCTCGAATACCGAAACGGTTGAATGCCCAAAACAATTTGCCTATAATTTGCACAATGAACGAAGTGAACAAATGGTGGTTAACGCTATAAAAACAACTAGATAAGAAAACGAATACGCCGGAAATTAATAAGACCAAGTGAGTAGATTCAAAGAATAAAAAATATGTAACATAGCAATATAAGTAGACACTGTGCAATCCTAGTTTAAAAATAAATGAAGAGATTAGCAAATTTAACTTCAAATATAAAGTCGTCTCTAAGGAATAAAGGCATTAAATACTAAATCATGACGTCGGTTTCCTTGTAAAAACAATTACCTGACTTAGATTTAAAAAACTGAAATATTTACTTTTATTTTCTTTTGCTTATTTCTAACTGTCTAGATAAAAAAAATGCACTGGAGAATTCCTACATAATCATTAGTTACTAATTTTCTTATAATTTTTATATTCTTATTTCATTATTGGCAAAAACTTTATAATTCGCTGAAGGCTTGAAAGACCGGAAATTGCTTTATTGTTCATCGAGTTCAGTTGCAACATATTTCCAATTTTCAACTCATCTATAAGTAAAAGCTTTCAATTCCGTCGTGATTTGCAGTAAAATAATAGTTCTGAGGCTCAATAAATCATCGGAATACACGACGCATATTTGCTGCTCCCAGCTTAAACCGATTATTTACTGTACAGGTTTATAGGTTAAATGATTAAATATTGATAACATTTGCTCAGGCTACTTATTTTTTTATTATTTGAATATTATAAATTATAACAACGGTTATTTTAAACTTCTCCTGTGTAGAATCCTCTTTCCTTTTGGCCAATGTCAACATATTCCGGTTCGGAAAGCTCTTAACTGCGGTACCTCTCGACACGTAACTAAACGTTTCATCCGAGATGGCTTTTAAGTGTGGCTTTCCTCAATGTGTTGAGTTATTATGCGCCTCATATCTCAAATTACATAATTTAACTTTACATACAAAGCACATGAGCTGCGCTTCGCCACATAAGAGTACAGATCCGACATTTTAAGCTCGAATAAAGGAGCTTTAATAGAATCATAAACTTTGATGCAATATGCTTGTAACGCGTTGTGACTTTGGCGACTAAGGACAGTATCATTTTGGTATAGTCCTGACAAAGTTTTGATTTAGCGAAAATATTCTTAGTCGCACTGCTTTTAATTTAAATTCCGTTGTAAAAATTTCGGTTGCGTTAAGTTTTTGGCTTCCTATTTCGGTGTGATTTTTCGCCGAAAAAATTTCCTGCGTTGCCGCTTCTTTTCTTTTTTAAAGTGTACTTAAGCTCTTTTCCTAAATCCTTAAGGGTTGAAGATTAAAGGTGTTTGAACGTATTTACTTTACTTAATTTCTTCTCCTTTCAAATTAGTTTTTAAATTTTCGTTTATTTTAAATAAGTAAAAGCGACCATGAGAGGTTCAGTGGCACGCGATTTTTTCAATTTTTTGAAATAATCTAAAACGTTGCTGTAACGTAAGTTTGAAGGCGTTTTAGAACCTTCATCATGCACGAATATACGAGGGTCGTTTGGTAAGTCAGTGACTTTTTGAATTTCCCGCGGAGTAACTTTAAATTCAACATTATTCCCGTCAACTGTTGTCTGTAAAATATTTCATTCAAAAAGTCACTGACTTATAAAACTACCTCGCCTAACATGTCTCACGAAGAATCTTGAGTTATACCGAAAAAATGGTCTATAATAAAACAAATGACTAAAAATACTAAAAACATAGACTAAATTACAGTGTCATATGCAAGAAAACTGATAGCAAAAATATCTTTGGGCTTGTACACTTGCGGCGTGAATCACTAATCAATCTTTAGAAAAAAATGGGTAGGATGGAAAAAGTGTCCAAAGCCTTTGTGGTAGTTTCATCGTGCGTTAGAAGTGTAGTGTCGTCGGCGCATTGTAATGTGTACTATCCTTTGTTAAATTACTGTTAATCTGAATGTTTGGGTTTCAAAACGTGGTTGTAAATGTCATGACAGAAGATATTGCAAAAAAGGGGGAGAGTGGTCATCTTTGAGGAGGCATTTTTCAAGACGGAAGCAAAAGTGAAACGTCTTGCCAATGCGCACTTCAATTTATAGGTTTCTTTTGCTATGAATTATAGAATTCAGCAATTCAAATTCGCAAAGTCCTTTAATGTCCTTCCTTGTTCCAAGCACTACCAACAGTTTTGCGGTTTTTCGTTCGTTCAAATGCGTTGTTTGTATATTATTTGTCAAGTGTATTTGTTTTCTCATCAAGTCTGATCTTTACAACATGTTCCAACACTTTACTTAGTAGAGAGGGTAATATAACAGTTCTAGTGGTTTTGTACTTTTGTAATATTTAGTTAATTTTTTTGGCATGCGTATGACTGTACTCTTTTCTACTTATCGGGAACTCTCTTGTTTATATTTAATTGATTCATTTGATAATGGAGTTAAGTTTTTAAGGAATTTTCTTTTCAAGCTAATATGTACTATTTTAACCCCAAATGTTTAATTAAAGCACAAACATAATTAAAACTGTAGTTAATATTTTCATTGTTCATATTACACA
>NW_026018868.1:0-9045 GCF_020466585.1 Dendroctonus ponderosae
TTTATTGTAACTTAAGTCTATATCTGCAACATTAACTGCATTTAACATCGAATGGTCATCGATTTTTACCAGTCGATTATGACTTAAATTTAACGAGACTAAATTCTCGCCAAGTTTTAAAGAAAACTCAGTTAAATTGTTACGACTGATAATTAAACGTTTCACATCTTTATTGATACTAACGTTTTCTAATTTATTAAAGCTTAAATCCAACTCATTCAAGATAAACTTGGAATACTTTGGCATCTCCACCTCAAAACGAACCATTTCGTTGTAACTTAACTTCAGGTTCTCTAAATGCATTTGACTTTCAAAAAGGTTTTTCGGAATATTCGATATCTTATTATGACTCAAATTGATATCAAACAAATCTAAAATAGGTTCAAACGCATCAGTTAAGTTACTTATTCGATTGAATGACAAATCTAATCCTTGCAAGCCATTTAAATATCGAAAGTCGTGTACGCTTATAGATGTTAAGTTGTTGCTGCTTAGATCTAAATACAGTAAATTTGGGAATGAATAGAAAAATGCTTCTGGAATAATACCGATGTCATTTTCTGAAATATCAAGTTTCTTAATTTCATTGTTACGCCAAGAAAAATCGTTTTTATATGTGGTAAAGTTTCCTGCTGTAATTTTCAGTTCCATCGGTGAATAGGATCGCAGAATGCGAATAGAATTAAATAATTTCTTTTGATCAGCTAAATCATATTTGGAACCAATGCACAAAAACTGTCGCAATTGTATATTTTCCTTTCTAAATATGGCACATGACAAACAATATTGTTGATTGGGTATGGAAGCTCTGTACGTTCGTAGAACAAATCCTTGTTCGGAACAACTTGAAATCCCTTTAGACGGTCTCAACATCAGAACAATCAAAACAACATTAACAAATACTCTGGCCATAATTTCCTAAAAACAACATTCACATAACATCTTTTAAAACTGTGACTATTAGAAACTGATCTACTTTTGATGGCAACTGCGTATCAAATTTGAATGTATCCAAACGAACTCCAGTTTAAAAACCTCATTAATATGAGGTTTGGTTAGTTTTCGGATTTATTAATTTTTATGAAAGTTGCAAAAACTTTAAAAAAATTTTCATGGAGTGAGGAACAATTCTTAAAGCCAGACAAGAAAAAAAACAAAGCGACAGGACACAACAGCTTTTTAAACTTTGATGTTAAATAACCAAAATAAGGTGTTAAGCGAAATATTACTTAGAATAATACAATTTTTTAAATAAGAAGACTAATTTTATTGCTTCTATAAAACGCTACATTATAAACAATATTACTTATTATAGCTTTACATCTGAGCCACATCTTATTTAATATAACATATAATATAAAAACATACATGAGTCCTAGCTAAAAGCAAACGTTACACAAATGTTTGTAATTCTATAAAATTTAATTTACAAAAAAACACATTCAGTAGCCAGGGTAAGCGAATGGCGTTATAAATTGCAATGAAGTATTAGCAGAAGCTGAATACAGCGTGTAAATCATTTCGAAGAAAGTAAAAAGATATAGCACAAACAGGGTGTTCCAGATAAAATGCTACATGAATTGTTACGGCCAATTTTTGGATTATTCAAAATATACATAACAATTCAAATTAATAACAAAAGTAAATGAAAACCTGTTGCTTATATGGACAACCATTGTTCCCAAAATAAATACAATAATAATGTAGCAATACCAATATGAACCTGAAAAAATGTTGTATATGAAAATGGGATTGAGAGCAGGTCCAGTTTTATTAGAGAATTTATACAAACAGCATCTGACGACCGAAAAAGTAATAATCTTGAAGTTCCAAAAGTTCTTCAGAAAAATCAGATTGAGGCCGATACGAATCCGCTAGGAATCAGCACCAATTACCAATGCGATGGTTTGGAATATTTTACGGAAGAACTTTTGAAGGCACTCTAAAAAATTGCTATTGAAGTTTGGACAAAATGCAGATTTTGTTTTCAGGTAGGAGTGTTGATTACAAATATAAGCGCAGATGGAAATTGAGAATGTCTAGTATTTTACGGACAGAGAAGCCCTATTTCTCTCCCAATAATGGAGTAAATACGGCTAATGACAAAACGAAACCGTTCGATGAGGAGTTACACGTAATTTCATTCAGGATATAAAATTGCTCAAGAAAATAGAATTTCAGATTGCATCTCCAACTGTTGTGGTGAATGATACTGGCAAATGTTGAAAGTTTACGCAATTTTATAAGAGACTCGAACCCGAACCAATGGGAAATATGTAGAATGGACCAGTTTTGCACATTTCCCAGGCAGTTGAGGATTTGTCCAGACATTTATTGTCCATTAACATCGCCTGAGCTTAAGCCAGCAAATGGATGTGGGATTATTTCAACAGAAACGGAGTTTTTAACACTAATTTGAAGAGTATTGGGGATAGTATGACGATGAATAAGAGATGCGTGAGAGAATGAAGTGACTCGTGGAAAAATAAAGCTCGCTTTAATAAAGGATTCAAACGACGGAAACGTGGTAAAAAATGTGTGGAATATTCCACAAAAATGTTCTGTCATTGCCGTTTTCGAAGAAGCAAGAATTATCAAGTTTCTTCCTTTGAATCCATGATATGATCACACCGCTACTAAATAAAGTTGGCTGGTCGAACAAGAAAAGTGGTCAAGATTCGACTACACATGAAAAGCTTATTTTGTACAGAACTCAAGTCCTAAAATGATTTTTGAAAAAAATACATTTCCGTTCAATAATATAATAACTGATATCAGGATAACATCAACAATTAATTAAAATTTAATTCAGAAACACTTTAGAATATTAATCACTAAAATCACTTATTTTAGCTGTTATGGCCGTGTGGAACACCATGTGTTTGTGTTACAAGATCTACGCATTCAATCAGGGATACACAAAAGCATTGTTGTTTAAATAATACTTTGTCGTGCCAAACAACAAGCGAATCATGCTTGAACCAAATTGAGTTCATCTCGAGGGGCATTTCGCCTCTTTCCTTTAATTTTGATGAATAAGTTATATAATAGTGCACCGAGAATGAATGATAATAACAAGTTCTGAACTACCATTCCCGAAACAGCATTTGTACCTTCACTGATTCTTTCCAAAATTTCTTTAGATTCAGCTACCTGTTTATCAGAGTGAACCGTTAATTTTGCAGTATTTTTTGCCCCACTAATTTCCGAGTCTGTGGTTTTTGGGCTTAGTTGTGTCATATTTTTTACGAGTCGCGACCACAATTCTGCCAGAATTTTGTCCGCAGTTTCAGAGTTTGGATGAACGACTTTTTCCGAGTTCTGTTGATATGCAGCAATACTTTTAATTTGTTCTTCCACATTTGCAACCCTGTCTTTAATAAACTGATAGTCTATTTTTTCATTATTTGTTATACTGCTATTATTTGATGGAAAATTTTCAAAAAAAACATTTGTTTTACTGATATTTGCCAAAATATCATTAATTACTGTACTGATGTTCGTTTTAAAATTATCCATATTAATAATAGTGGTATTTATTTTTTGCAAATTACTTGAAGTGTGATTCAGTACGGTTTCCTCCAATCTTTTAAAATGTGGATCAATATTTTCGAGCACCTGAGTCAATATATCAAGTCCAATAGTTTGGCCAATCTCACTTTCAGATTCATTAAAACGGCTGGTATTATTTCGGTATGTTTCAATGCATTTTACGCCTAAAATATTGCTGCTGTTATGAACATTTCCTTGAATCACATCAATAGACCGTGATTTTAGCATATGCATAATATCTTTTAATTCTGAACATATCCACATATTATTATTTAAATCAACCGACTTCAGCATAGCGAAACTGTAAAAAAAGGTCGCCCAATTATTGTATGATCCAAACGAGCTTTCAGCAAGTAAATTGTTGGAAATGTCGAGAGAGGATAATTTCTGCTGATTTCGAAAACTGCCTGTAGGTAGTCTCTGCAATTTATTGTAACTCAAGTCTATATCTGCAACATTAACTGCATTTAACATCGAATGGTCATCGATTTTTACCAGTCGATTATGACTTAAATTTAACGAGACGAAATTCTCGCCAAGGCTTAAGGAAAACTCAGTTAATTTGTTATAACTGATAATTAAACGTTTCACATCTTTATTGATACTAACGTTTTCTAATTTATTAAAGCTTAAATCCAGCTCATTCAAGATAAACTTGGAATACTTTGGCATCTCCATCTCAAAACGAACCATTTCGTTGTAACTTAAATTCAGATTCTCTAAATGCATATGACTTTGAAATAGATCTTTCGGAATATTCGATATTTTATTATGACTTAAGTCGATATCAAACAAATCGACAACATTCGCAAACGCATCAGATAAATGAGTTATTCTATTGAACGACAAATCTAAAACCTGTAAGTTTTCTAAATATATAAAATCACTTCGACTTATAGACGTAAGGTTGTTTTTGCTAATATCTAATGACCATACATGTGGAAATAAAAGGAAAAATGCTTCGGGAATAAATCCGATATTATTTTGCGAAATGTCAAGTATCCTTACGCTGCTGAATTGAAAATTATTCTCATTTGAATATCTCGTGAAGTTAGTTGCTTCAATTTTGAGCTCTTGTTCTTGTCCACCGTAAGCAACTGTTTCATACATTACATAAAAGATGTCATCGGAATAATTGGAGTCATCTGAACACAGCCACCGCGGAAACTCTTGAGTTCGGTAATCAAACTGTAGACATGATAAGCAATTCCTTTCGTTCGGAATAGGAATTCTGTAACTCCTATAAACGTTGTCTGTTTGTGTACAAGTTGACTTTCCTTCACATATTTTCAATGTCATTACAATCAGTAGAGCTCTGGAAAATGTATTTTTCATACTTTTCTGAAAATAATATTCATAAAACTTTTCTAAAAATTCTGTTGCGACTGTTTAATGATCTTTTGGCATTAGCTGTATTTCAAATTCCACCCTAACAAAATTTTCAAGTGTATTTTTACTTTGATCAGCACATAAAAGTCCTATATATTTATTTCCTCTTCCCTAACAGTATTTGTTAATCATTTGAATAGTTTAGACTTGGTGTTGATTCAGGTTTACTCTTGGTAAATTTAGGACTACATTTCATTTCATGTAGGAATATTATGCGAACTTCTATCGCGTCCTGAAGTTATCAAGATTAAACCTGAATCACGCTGTATTTTTATAGCATATTGGGGTATCGATAATTTACATCAGTGATTTCAAACTTGCAGAGTTATGGAATCGTATTACTAAATATTACCAACAAATTACACCATATGTACAGTGTCAACGATCGAGAATATTGTGAGAAGTTGTGCTTGCAAGAGGTGAATGGAGAACATTTTCAACATTTCCAACGTGAGTGAGAGTTTCAACAGCATAAATTCCAATTTAACCTTTATTTGATTAAATTTCTTCAAAATTTAATATTTCAACCCACGAGTCCATTACAAAAAACAACAACATTACAACGCATACCATTTAATGCCATTTACAAAGGAAAAAACCGATATAAATGTGTCCCTGAAAACTGAAAGCTTTTGTCGATTTTTAAGCAAAGCCGCAAAGCGAGTTTTTAAAAGCATAAGTGCACATCTTCCTCGACATATGATTATTTTTAACCAAAATCTCAACCATTAGCAAAGTTGATTCGGATATGAAAGCCAAGAGTATATTATTAGTTGTTTTTTAAACGGCGTTAAACAGATTTGAAAAGAAAAAAAAAGAAAAAAAAAAGAAATCAAGAGAATTTTCATATATTTTACACTTAAAAAATTCATGTTTCAATGCAAAAAATGCGATCGTCAAGTTCAATGTTTTGACGCTAATAAGGCGAGCTTTTCTTGTGATTCTGAGTCTAATTTCGTTTATGCAATCATACCAAAAGTAGATTCAGTGTCATTTTATTAATTTTTAGCTACTCTACCTTAAACTGATCAATTTTTTCTCTTTAATAGAGTTTCACACTGATATGACGTGTGATCGTGAGCATAGAATTTCGTGCCATCTGTAGCCAATTGTAATTCAGAGTGGAAACTTAAAATGGAAATTAGCACGTGAATAATGATTCACTTGCAGTTCACAAATCATAAGAAATAAAGATCTTTTTATAGAAATTTCCTCTATCAACAACTTTTCTTAATGGTGTTTTCGGCAAAAAATGCGATTTTGCGAAAAATTTATGAATTTCAATGGATGAACAGTGGTGAAAAACCGTATTTTCTCTGAAAAGAGAGCGAAAATAGGAAAAGKTGGTCAAAACACCACTAAACAAACTTGCATGATTTTCAAATAACCGACTATGGGGGCCACAGATTTTAACAAGAAATTCAGTTACTCAACCAAAAGAGTTTTGATTCAGAGAATTTGTTTAAGTACAAAACATCTTTATACAGATTTACTTACATTTGCAGCTTCAAATTGTGCAATTCTACAAACAGGGTACTAAAATAGTACCATTCACTGGCTTCTATATATTCTAAATTTGTTAATCTTGAGCCTAATGTGTAGCTGACAAGTGTTGAACAAATACGGTATTTGGGTGGTCTGATTTCGTTTAAAATGGCTGGCTGTGCAAATTTTGTCGTTTAGCGATATCATCACATTTCTAAACGTATTTATCAAACATGAAAGTTACCGGGTGAAAACATTTAAATTTTTCATACATTTTTTCCTTCTAGAAGCTCCAAATGAGGATTTGCATAGCAATGGTCGAGTGGGAAAAACAATATATAGTTAACAAAATTCATTAGTATTAACTACTTACTACCATGTAATTTGTGCTAAAAAATGTGAACATTACTTTGACTAATTAGTTAATTAATCAATAAAATTTATTTTTTACGTTGAGCGGATTGCATGGTCATGTTTAAGTTAAAAATGCCTTGCACCGTTTTCTGCACAATTCAATTGTTAAAGGCAAAATAAAATAAAAAACACCGTAAATTAATTAACTTAATTGTTATTAAATTGTTGCTTGTTATGGACGATCAGATTTTAAGCTTAATTTGATATGTAAGTAGGCATACGTTTTCAAATAAAAAGTTCATGTTATTCATGGAGACAGCGACGGAAGTTCAAGAAAGCCAGTGCGGAAATAGCAGTAGAGGTTTCCTGCTAGAAGAATCCCTAATAAGAAAATATTTGTTAATGTGCATTTTCTACAGCTACTCCAAAACGTCCAGTGCAGCAAGAACTGAATGAAAAGGAAGTGATTCCTAAAATAATCGAAAATAGTCCCTCTACTGGGTTTGATCCTGTTCTTTCTGCAAGGGACGTTCTCCAGTAGCTTTAAGAAAATGCACTTAGGTAGGTAGATGAATACTTTATAATTAATAATTTTTTGAACAGGACGCATCCAATGGTTTCCCGTAGTGAAAACGTAGCCTCACCAATCAATAAATTAGTGTCTTCAACTATTTGAAGTGAGTTTTGGTTAAAAGTTAAAAGTGTGTAAGGCTTTTTTGACTGAAAATTGACTCAAAAATAATACCTTAATCTATGGACATCGAGTCACGACACGCCCTATCCATCCTTTCGAACAACTTGGCTAAAAATTTCCATATTTTCTGCCATTTATTGAGTTAAATTCCACAAGGCAGATCTGAAGGAAAATTGTATTTTGCACTCTTTATGGCGACCTTTTTGTAGGATTTAAACGCACATGTCTGTCGTGTTTTAATCGTAATAACATGCAAAAGGTAAGAAGGCCAACAAAGTAACATGCATATCCTTTAAAATCTAAATAATCGCAATAAATCGCATCTTGTTCATCAAATTGAATATGATTACTTAAATGATGAAAAATTGCGCTTAACACCTTTCTGTATCCAAATTCTGCCTTAAATTAGTCGCAATTACCTTAAGTTCGCGAACAACCTTCAACATCCTCATGTAGGGTCAAATTGCTGCATTTTGGGTCAAAAATCACGCAATTGATGGAGAAAACGTTCTAAATCCGCGACAAATTAAAAAAATCCCTTAGAAAATGGAAATATTCCAGAATTTTTCGACATCTGGTCGGAGTGAATCGCGCAAAGTATTCCCTATCCACTATTGAACATTCGACTAATTCGACTGAATGACATGAAGAATGAACCTGATAACTCGATAACCAATGCGAAAAAGCGGGTGAAATAAATACATTTTTTAATCAAACCAATTAACAATTTGTTAACTGTATGATTATTTACGAAATGGAAATAGCGAGCCGACACATTAAAATCGTCCTGAAAGCGGGATATCTTGGTGTCAGAATATTTAAAGACAAATAAACATTTTTTACTTATATACATTCAGAACCGTGTATTAAGTCAAGCTACTGGAAATCCAGCAAACGTAAACAGATCTTGTAATTTGTAATTTGAGACAGCTTTTAACAACTAAAATAAACACACCGGCTCCAATGTGAAGATTTCAGATGCGACTGGGGGTGCAACTTTGGTCATATGTAACCAGATGATCTATTAGTGATCACCTGATTTATAAAGCGACTGAAAGTTTTAGTGCATTTACTTACTACTCAAAAGTGGTCAAAAGTACTGTTTCACTATAGAAGCACTAGAAGGTAGTTAATAGTTTGATTGAAAGAAAATTCACCAAATATATTCAAAAGATTCACCTCAAAAGGCTAATTTTTCGTCAATATCTTTGCTTTATTTGTAGATATATTCCGATTTTCAATGATTATTCTACTTTCTCACCACTCTTTTCAAGAGCTTGTACATTTAATGCTAAGTTCCTTCAGTTTTTACTTAATTCAAACCATAACAGTTTACCATCAAAAGAAATTAAAAGAAGATCCTTTGCCGATCAAAGTAAAGGACATATTTTCTATGCAGATGCAATTCCAGAAGAATACTGACAAACTTTTTAGAATGCCAAGAAATGTATCTTGAATATTCTATTAATTGTTTCAAGCTTCAGTGAAATTCCCTTGGTTTGAACATATTTTTGGCGGATTTAGTAGATTGATTGATGAATAACGAATAATTTGAGGATGAATCTAGGCCT
>NW_026018869.1:0-9037 GCF_020466585.1 Dendroctonus ponderosae
TTTATTGTAACTTAAGTCTATATCTGCAACATTAACTGCATTTAACATCGAATGGTCATCGATTTTTACCAGTCGATTATGACTTAAATTTAACGAGACTAAATTCTCGCCAAGTTTTAAAGAAAACTCAGTTAAATTGTTACGACTGATAATTAAACGTTTCACATCTTTATTGATACTAACGTTTTCTAATTTATTAAAGCTTAAATCCAACTCATTCAAGATAAACTTGGAATACTTTGGCATCTCCACCTCAAAACGAACCATTTCGTTGTAACTTAACTTCAGGTTCTCTAAATGCATTTGACTTTCAAAAAGGTTTTTCGGAATATTCGATATCTTATTATGACTCAAATTGATATCAAACAAATCTAAAATAGGTTCAAACGCATCAGTTAAGTTACTTATTCGATTGAATGACAAATCTAATCCTTGCAAGCCATTTAAATATCGAAAGTCGTGTACGCTTATAGATGTTAAGTTGTTGCTGCTTAGATCTAAATACAGTAAATTTGGGAATGAATAGAAAAATGCTTCTGGAATAATACCGATGTCATTTTCTGAAATATCAAGTTTCTTAATTTCATTGTTACGCCAAGAAAAATCGTTTTTATATGTGGTAAAGTTTCCTGCTGTAATTTTCAGTTCCATCGGTGAATAGGATCGCAGAATGCGAATAGAATTAAATAATTTCTTTTGATCAGCTAAATCATATTTGGAACCAATGCACAAAAACTGTCGCAATTGTATATTTTCCTTTCTAAATATGGCACATGACAAACAATATTGTTGATTGGGTATGGAAGCTCTGTACGTTCGTAGAACAAATCCTTGTTCGGAACAACTTGAAATCCCTTTAGACGGTCTCAACATCAGAACAATCAAAACAACATTAACAAATACTCTGGCCATAATTTCCTAAAAACAACATTCACATAACATCTTTTAAAACTGTGACTATTAGAAACTGATCTACTTTTGATGGCAACTGCGTATCAAATTTGAATGTATCCAAACGAACTCCAGTTTAAAAACCTCATTAATATGAGGTTTGGTTAGTTTTCGGATTTATTAATTTTTATGAAAGTTGCAAAAACTTTAAAAAAATTTTCATGGAGTGAGGAACAATTCTTAAAGCCAGACAAGAAAAAAAACAAAGCGACAGGACACAACAGCTTTTTAAACTTTGATGTTAAATAACCAAAATAAGGTGTTAAGCGAAATATTACTTAGAATAATACAATTTTTTAAATAAGAAGACTAATTTTATTGCTTCTATAAAACGCTACATTATAAACAATATTACTTATTATAGCTTTACATCTGAGCCACATCTTATTTAATATAACATATAATATAAAAACATACATGAGTCCTAGCTAAAAGCAAACGTTACACAAATGTTTGTAATTCTATAAAATTTAATTTACAAAAAAACACATTCAGTAGCCAGGGTAAGCGAATGGCGTTATAAATTGCAATGAAGTATTAGCAGAAGCTGAATACAGCGTGTAAATCATTTCGAAGAAAGTAAAAAGATATAGCACAAACAGGGTGTTCCAGATAAAATGCTACATGAATTGTTACGGCCAATTTTTGGATTATTCAAAATATACATAACAATTCAAATTAATAACAAAAGTAAATGAAAACCTGTTGCTTATATGGACAACCATTGTTCCCAAAATAAATACAATAATAATGTAGCAATACCAATATGAACCTGAAAAAATGTTGTATATGAAAATGGGATTGAGAGCAGGTCCAGTTTTATTAGAGAATTTATACAAACAGCATCTGACGACCGAAAAAGTAATAATCTTGAAGTTCCAAAAGTTCTTCAGAAAAATCAGATTGAGGCCGATACGAATCCGCTAGGAATCAGCACCAATTACCAATGCGATGGTTTGGAATATTTTACGGAAGAACTTTTGAAGGCACTCTAAAAAATTGCTATTGAAGTTTGGACAAAATGCAGATTTTGTTTTCAGGTAGGAGTGTTGATTACAAATATAAGCGCAGATGGAAATTGAGAATGTCTAGTATTTTACGGACAGAGAAGCCCTATTTCTCTCCCAATAATGGAGTAAATACGGCTAATGACAAAACGAAACCGTTCGATGAGGAGTTACACGTAATTTCATTCAGGATATAAAATTGCTCAAGAAAATAGAATTTCAGATTGCATCTCCAACTGTTGTGGTGAATGATACTGGCAAATGTTGAAAGTTTACGCAATTTTATAAGAGACTCGAACCCGAACCAATGGGAAATATGTAGAATGGACCAGTTTTGCACATTTCCCAGGCAGTTGAGGATTTGTCCAGACATTTATTGTCCATTAACATCGCCTGAGCTTAAGCCAGCAAATGGATGTGGGATTATTTCAACAGAAACGGAGTTTTTAACACTAATTTGAAGAGTATTGGGGATAGTATGACGATGAATAAGAGATGCGTGAGAGAATGAAGTGACTCGTGGAAAAATAAAGCTCGCTTTAATAAAGGATTCAAACGACGGAAACGTGGTAAAAAATGTGTGGAATATTCCACAAAAATGTTCTGTCATTGCCGTTTTCGAAGAAGCAAGAATTATCAAGTTTCTTCCTTTGAATCCATGATATGATCACACCGCTACTAAATAAAGTTGGCTGGTCGAACAAGAAAAGTGGTCAAGATTCGACTACACATGAAAAGCTTATTTTGTACAGAACTCAAGTCCTAAAATGATTTTTGAAAAAAATACATTTCCGTTCAATAATATAATAACTGATATCAGGATAACATCAACAATTAATTAAAATTTAATTCAGAAACACTTTAGAATATTAATCACTAAAATCACTTATTTTAGCTGTTATGGCCGTGTGGAACACCATGTGTTTGTGTTACAAGATCTACGCATTCAATCAGGGATACACAAAAGCATTGATGTCTAAATAATACTTTGTTGTGCCAAACGCAAACGAATCATGCTTGAACCAAATTGAGTTCATCTCGAGGAGCATTTCGCCTCTTTCCTTTAATTTTGATGAATAAGATATATAGAAGTGCACCGAGAATGAATGATAATAACAAGTTCTGAACTACCATTCCCGAAACAGCATTTGTACCTTCACTGATTCTTTCCAATATTTCTTTAGATTCAGCTACTTGTTTATCAGATTGAACCGTTAATTTTGCAGTATTTGTTGCCAAACTAATTTCCGAGTCTGTGGTTTTTGGGCTTACTTTTGTCATATTTTTTGCGAGTCGCGACCACAATTCTGCCAGAATGTTGTCATCAGTTTCAGAGTTTGGATGAACGACTTTTTCCGAGTTCTGTTGATATGCAGCAATACTTTTAATCTGTTCTTCGAAATTTGCAAATCCTTCTTTAATAAATTTGTAATCTATTCTTTCATTATTCATTAGACCGCTATGCATGCTATTATTTAATTTTTCAAAATTAGCATTTGTTTTCCTGATATTTGCCAAAATATCATTAATTACTGTACTGATGTTCGTTTTAAATCTATCCATAGTGCTATTTATTTTTTGCAAATTACTTGAAGTGTGATTCAGTACGGTTTCCTCCAATCTTTTAAAATGTGGATCAATATTTTCGAGCACCTGAGTCAGTATATCAAGTGCAATAGTTTGGCTAATATCACTTTCAGATTCATTAAAGCGGCTGGTATTATTTCGGTATGTTTCAATGCATTTTACGCCTAAAATATTGCTGCTGTTATGAACATTTCCTTTAGTCACACCAATAGATCGTGATTTTAGCATATGCATAATATCTTTTAATTCTGAACATATCCACAGATTATTATCTAGATCAACCGATTTCAGCATAGCAAAATTGTAAAAAAAGGTCGCCCAATTATTGTATGATCCAAACGAGCTTCCAGCAAGTAAATTGTTGGAAATGTTGAGAGAGGATAATTTTTGCTGATTTCGAAAACTGCCTGTAGGTAGTCTCTGCACTTTATTGTAACTTAAGTCTATATCTGCAACATTAACTGCATTTAACATCGAATGGTCATCGATTTTTACCAGTCGATTATGACTTAAATTTAACGAGACGAAATTCTCGCCAAGGCTTAAGGAAAACTCAGTTAATTTGTTATAACTGATAATTAAACGTTTCACATCTTTATTGATACTAACGTTTTCTAATTTATTAAAGCTTAAATCCAGCTCATTCAAGATAAACTTGGAATACTTTGGCATCTCCATCTCAAAACGAACCATTTCGTTGTAACTTAAATTCAGATTCTCTAAATGCATATGACTTTGAAATAGATCTTTCGGAATATTCGATATTTTATTATGACTTAAGTCGATATCAAACAAATCGACAACATTCGCAAACGCATCAGATAAATGAGTTATTCTATTGAACGACAAATCTAAAACCTGTAAGTTTTCTAAATATATAAAATCACTTCGACTTATAGACGTAAGGTTGTTTTTGCTAATATCTAATGACCATACATGTGGAAATAAAAGGAAAAATGCTTCGGGAATAAATCCGATATTATTTTGCGAAATGTCAAGTATCCTTACGCTGCTGAATTGAAAATTATTCTCATTTGAATATCTCGTGAAGTTAGTTGCTTCAATTTTGAGCTCTTGTTCTTGTCCACCGTAAGCAACTGTTTCATACATTACATAAAAGATGTCATCGGAATAATTGGAGTCATCTGAACACAGCCACCGCGGAAACTCTTGAGTTCGGTAATCAAACTGTAGACATGATAAGCAATTCCTTTCGTTCGGAATAGGAATTCTGTAACTCCTATAAACGTTGTCTGTTTGTGTACAAGTTGACTTTCCTTCACATATTTTCAATGTCATTACAATCAGTAGAGCTCTGGAAAATGTATTTTTCATACTTTTCTGAAAATAATATTCATAAAACTTTTCTAAAAATTCTGTTGCGACTGTTTAATGATCTTTTGGCATTAGCTGTATTTCAAATTCCACCCTAACAAAATTTTCAAGTGTATTTTTACTTTGATCAGCACATAAAAGTCCTATATATTTATTTCCTCTTCCCTAACAGTATTTGTTAATCATTTGAATAGTTTAGACTTGGTGTTGATTCAGGTTTACTCTTGGTAAATTTAGGACTACATTTCATTTCATGTAGGAATATTATGCGAACTTCTATCGCGTCCTGAAGTTATCAAGATTAAACCTGAATCACGCTGTATTTTTATAGCATATTGGGGTATCGATAATTTACATCAGTGATTTCAAACTTGCAGAGTTATGGAATCGTATTACTAAATATTACCAACAAATTACACCATATGTACAGTGTCAACGATCGAGAATATTGTGAGAAGTTGTGCTTGCAAGAGGTGAATGGAGAACATTTTCAACATTTCCAACGTGAGTGAGAGTTTCAACAGCATAAATTCCAATTTAACCTTTATTTGATTAAATTTCTTCAAAATTTAATATTTCAACCCACGAGTCCATTACAAAAAACAACAACATTACAACGCATACCATTTAATGCCATTTACAAAGGAAAAAACCGATATAAATGTGTCCCTGAAAACTGAAAGCTTTTGTCGATTTTTAAGCAAAGCCGCAAAGCGAGTTTTTAAAAGCATAAGTGCACATCTTCCTCGACATATGATTATTTTTAACCAAAATCTCAACCATTAGCAAAGTTGATTCGGATATGAAAGCCAAGAGTATATTATTAGTTGTTTTTTAAACGGCGTTAAACAGATTTGAAAAGAAAAAAAAAGAAAAAAAAAAGAAATCAAGAGAATTTTCATATATTTTACACTTAAAAAATTCATGTTTCAATGCAAAAAATGCGATCGTCAAGTTCAATGTTTTGACGCTAATAAGGCGAGCTTTTCTTGTGATTCTGAGTCTAATTTCGTTTATGCAATCATACCAAAAGTAGATTCAGTGTCATTTTATTAATTTTTAGCTACTCTACCTTAAACTGATCAATTTTTTCTCTTTAATAGAGTTTCACACTGATATGACGTGTGATCGTGAGCATAGAATTTCGTGCCATCTGTAGCCAATTGTAATTCAGAGTGGAAACTTAAAATGGAAATTAGCACGTGAATAATGATTCACTTGCAGTTCACAAATCATAAGAAATAAAGATCTTTTTATAGAAATTTCCTCTATCAACAACTTTTCTTAATGGTGTTTTCGGCAAAAATGCGATTTTGCGAAAAATTTATGAATTTCAATGGATGAACAGTGGTGAAAAACCGTATTTTCTCTGAAAAGAGAGCGAAAATAGGAAAAGGTGGTCAAAACACCACTAAACAAACTTGCATGATTTTCAAATAACCGACTATGGGGGCCACAGATTTTAACAAGAAATTCAGTTACTCAACCAAAAGAGTTTTGATTCAGAGAATTTGTTTAAGTACAAAACATCTTTATACAGATTTACTTACATTTGCAGCTTCAAATTGTGCAATTCTACAAACAGGGTACTAAAATAGTACCATTCACTGGCTTCTATATATTCTAAATTTGTTAATCTTGAGCCTAATGTGTAGCTGACAAGTGTTGAACAAATACGGTATTTGGGTGGTCTGATTTCGTTTAAAATGGCTGGCTGTGCAAATTTTGTCGTTTAGCGATATCATCACATTTCTAAACGTATTTATCAAACATGAAAGTTACCGGGTGAAAACATTTAAATTTTTCATACATTTTTTCCTTCTAGAAGCTCCAAATGAGGATTTGCATAGCAATGGTCGAGTGGGAAAAACAATATATAGTTAACAAAATTCATTAGTATTAACTACTTACTACCATGTAATTTGTGCTAAAAAATGTGAACATTACTTTGACTAATTAGTTAATTAATCAATAAAATTTATTTTTTACGTTGAGCGGATTGCATGGTCATGTTTAAGTTAAAAATGCCTTGCACCGTTTTCTGCACAATTCAATTGTTAAAGGCAAAATAAAATAAAAAACACCGTAAATTAATTAACTTAATTGTTATTAAATTGTTGCTTGTTATGGACGATCAGATTTTAAGCTTAATTTGATATGTAAGTAGGCATACGTTTTCAAATAAAAAGTTCATGTTATTCATGGAGACAGCGACGGAAGTTCAAGAAAGCCAGTGCGGAAATAGCAGTAGAGGTTTCCTGCTAGAAGAATCCCTAATAAGAAAATATTTGTTAATGTGCATTTTCTACAGCTACTCCAAAACGTCCAGTGCAGCAAGAACTGAATGAAAAGGAAGTGATTCCTAAAATAATCGAAAATAGTCCCTCTACTGGGTTTGATCCTGTTCTTTCTGCAAGGGACGTTCTCCAGTAGCTTTAAGAAAATGCACTTAGGTAGGTAGATGAATACTTTATAATTAATAATTTTTTGAACAGGACGCATCCAATGGTTTCCCGTAGTGAAAACGTAGCCTCACCAATCAATAAATTAGTGTCTTCAACTATTTGAAGTGAGTTTTGGTTAAAAGTTAAAAGTGTGTAAGGCTTTTTTGACTGAAAATTGACTCAAAAATAATACCTTAATCTATGGACATCGAGTCACGACACGCCCTATCCATCCTTTCGAACAACTTGGCTAAAAATTTCCATATTTTCTGCCATTTATTGAGTTAAATTCCACAAGGCAGATCTGAAGGAAAATTGTATTTTGCACTCTTTATGGCGACCTTTTTGTAGGATTTAAACGCACATGTCTGTCGTGTTTTAATCGTAATAACATGCAAAAGGTAAGAAGGCCAACAAAGTAACATGCATATCCTTTAAAATCTAAATAATCGCAATAAATCGCATCTTGTTCATCAAATTGAATATGATTACTTAAATGATGAAAAATTGCGCTTAACACCTTTCTGTATCCAAATTCTGCCTTAAATTAGTCGCAATTACCTTAAGTTCGCGAACAACCTTCAACATCCTCATGTAGGGTCAAATTGCTGCATTTTGGGTCAAAAATCACGCAATTGATGGAGAAAACGTTCTAAATCCGCGACAAATTAAAAAAATCCCTTAGAAAATGGAAATATTCCAGAATTTTTCGACATCTGGTCGGAGTGAATCGCGCAAAGTATTCCCTATCCACTATTGAACATTCGACTAATTCGACTGAATGACATGAAGAATGAACCTGATAACTCGATAACCAATGCGAAAAAGCGGGTGAAATAAATACATTTTTTAATCAAACCAATTAACAATTTGTTAACTGTATGATTATTTACGAAATGGAAATAGCGAGCCGACACATTAAAATCGTCCTGAAAGCGGGATATCTTGGTGTCAGAATATTTAAAGACAAATAAACATTTTTTACTTATATACATTCAGAACCGTGTATTAAGTCAAGCTACTGGAAATCCAGCAAACGTAAACAGATCTTGTAATTTGTAATTTGAGACAGCTTTTAACAACTAAAATAAACACACCGGCTCCAATGTGAAGATTTCAGATGCGACTGGGGGTGCAACTTTGGTCATATGTAACCAGATGATCTATTAGTGATCACCTGATTTATAAAGCGACTGAAAGTTTTAGTGCATTTACTTACTACTCAAAAGTGGTCAAAAGTACTGTTTCACTATAGAAGCACTAGAAGGTAGTTAATAGTTTGATTGAAAGAAAATTCACCAAATATATTCAAAAGATTCACCTCAAAAGGCTAATTTTTCGTCAATATCTTTGCTTTATTTGTAGATATATTCCGATTTTCAATGATTATTCTACTTTCTCACCACTCTTTTCAAGAGCTTGTACATTTAATGCTAAGTTCCTTCAGTTTTTACTTAATTCAAACCATAACAGTTTACCATCAAAAGAAATTAAAAGAAGATCCTTTGCCGATCAAAGTAAAGGACATATTTTCTATGCAGATGCAATTCCAGAAGAATACTGACAAACTTTTTAGAATGCCAAGAAATGTATCTTGAATATTCTATTAATTGTTTCAAGCTTCAGTGAAATTCCCTTGGTTTGAACATATTTTTGGCGGATTTAGTAGATTGATTGATGAATAACGAATAATTTGAGGATGAATCTAGGCCT
>NW_026018870.1:0-4316 GCF_020466585.1 Dendroctonus ponderosae
AGCTCAATCTAGTGTTCTGATGTCTCAACTGCTGGGGCAGAAATCGTCTTTAAAAGTGGACGATGTAAAAATGAGAAACTGCGCTAAACCACTGCAACGTTCTAAAATTAATTCTGATTCAACTGGTAGATGGACTGCATCGAAAGTCATCCCACATGTAAAATGAAGCTTTAGCTATCGCCCGTTGGAAGCACCATTGGGGCTTCTAAGACCATTGCTCAGAAATCGCCTTTCAAAAAGGACGAAGTAAAAATAAAAAATCGCGCAAAAACTCTCCAAACTTCTAGAATTGATTATGTCAACACCAATGTCTTAAATGGAACGCAATCTATACCACCGATTAACTGAGGCTCCTTTAATCCCACGGTAAAACCTGCATTCCGATGTTTGGACTAATTGCTCAGAAATCGTCGTCACAAGGGTACGACAAAAATTTTAAAACCGCTCAAAAACTCTCCAAAGTTTAAAAATCTACTCTGAAGGCACTAGCAACTTGTATGAACCCAAATGTACACCACATATTTGCTGAAGCTTCTGTTACTGGAGGCTAAAGCCCCCATTGCGATGTCAAAACATGTTGCGCAGGAATCGTCTTAAGAAGTGGACGATGTAAAAATGAAAAACTGCGCCAAACCACTCCAAAGTTTAAAAAAATATTCTGACTGCATCAGTGTCTTGAATGGATGGAAGTTTTCAGCACATAAGAACAGAAGCTTTTGTTGTCCAACATCAAAAACCTCATGCCGATCTCTTGCTCAGAAATAGTTTTTAGGAGTGTGTGATGTATGAAGTTTGCAAATTAATTCCCACTCGACTAATCGTTTCTAAAATTTTACCTCTTGCGTCCTATATTTCGAAAATCGTCTACTCTTTAAGTGGGCCAATTAGGTGACCTTTTTATGTGCGACAGCACTTTTCATCTTTCTGAAAATCCTCCCTGGGAAAAACAGGTTTATCCAGGCATTTACTCATGTGCCCGTACAAGCAGCCCGCTTTTCCTTGTGCGTCGTAAAATAGGAGAAATAGGTGCTCATCCTAAAGTCAATACAATCGAATTTCGGCAGAGATAAGATGCAATAGCCGGAAAAGTTGCCAAATCCGATAAGATAAAGCCGAGCCTATGTAAAATGCAATTGAACCTGGCGGACGCAATAACAATAACAAACTCTCGGCCGAACCACCTGCATTTGGGCCTGACAGTGTGCGAAAATGTCAAAAAACTAACAAAAAAGTGCGCAAAATTCCAGTGATTTTCCAGTGAAGATGAGCTGCCCCAGTAAAATTTGCAACCCGCCCGCTGCAGGCGCCGACGATGGATGGGTGGAGGAAAAGGCGTCCCCCGAAATCAAAGAGGCGATGAAACCCTTTGCTCTGGATGAGGCGACTTTGAGGAAAACCATGGCCCTTTTCCTCGACAACATTGAGCGAGGTTTGAAAAAAGCCACTCATGATGAGGCCACGGTGAAATGCTTCCCCACCTACGTGCAGGACTTGCCCCAAGGGACGGAAAAGGGAAAATTCCTGGCCCTTGATCTGGGAGGCACCAACTTCCGCGTGCTGCTAGTCGAGCTGGACATCGGCAAATGCGACTTGCAGTCGGACATCTACGCCGTTCCCCACGATGTAATGCTTGGCACTGGTGAGCAGCTCTTCGACCACATCGCAGCCAGCTTAGCTGACTTCGTCACCAAGCATCAGCTGGAGGCTGAGGTGCTTCCTTTGGGCTTCACCTTCAGCTTTCCATTGGTGCAGAAGGGCCTGCGCTCGGGCCTTTTGGTCCGCTGGACCAAAGGCTTCAACATCCCGGAAGTGCTGGGGGGCGATGTGGTGCAATGGCTCCAAGAGGCCTTGGAGAGGCGCGGCGACATCAAGATTGATGTTTGCGCCATTCTGAACGACACCACGGGAACCTTGATGTCGTGCGCCTGGAAGAACCCGGAATGCCGCATCGGGCTGATCATCGGAACCGGCCATAACGGGTGCTACCTGGAGGCGCAAGCCAACGCCGAACTGTTCGACGAACCCGATATGGGTTCGGGCAAAGTCATCATCAACTTGGAGGCGGCTGCTTTTGGGGACGATGGCTGCTTGGAGTACATGTTGACTGATGTGGATAAGCTGGTGGATGGCGACAGCATCAATCCTGGAAAGCAGATCTACGAGAAACTGATATCTGGCATGTATTTGGGGGAAGTGGCGCGTTTGTACGTGCAAAGGTTCATAGAAGGCGACCTGATGTTCGGGGGCAATCACGCCGAGGTTTTCCAGACCAAGTAAGTATGAGGAAAGCTGCCTGAAAAGGGCTTGGCTCACTTAGCTGATGGGTCTAGGGAGGTGTTTGAGACCGCGATGATATCAGACGTAGAGTCCGATCCTGCAGGGTCGTTCCAGAAGACCCAGGAGGTTCTGCAGAAGCTAGGTACCCCGTATTTTTGCACGTAGCTGCTGCCGCCCCACACAAATAACTTGCAGGTATCCCGGATGCTTCAGAGCAGGACATGATCAACTTGAGGTTCATCTGCCAGTCGATCTCCAGGCGATCTGCCCATTTGACTGCAGCCACCGCTTGTGTGCTGACCAAGAAAGTCAATGAGCCGAAAATCGTCATTGGGATTGATGGATCTGTTTATAAGTTTCATCCGCACTTCAGGTGAGCTGGGCAAAAAAAGTGAGGCAAAGTGGCTCACATTAAACGAGTTCGTACTCCAGGAAGTTGATGAAGGCGAAAATGCAGGAACTCATGGAACCCGGCTTTGAGTTTGACCTGATGCTGTCTGAAGATGGAAGCGGCAGAGGGGCGGCCCTGGTGGCGGCGATGGCGGCAATGAGAATGAAGGACCAAGAGGCTTAGTAACAAGCTGTAACAAGCCGGAAGATTTTGCTTTGTTGGCGCCCTTAAACGTGAATAGAAACGTGTTCTCTTTGCTCCGAGGTCCCAATCAATAACTGGCACGCATAAATCCAAAATCATCTTCCCCGTTCATTTTTTTACATGTGCTCCATTGTCCGCTGCCGCTAGAAGGATGTATATTGATCGTTCGAGGGCCGAAGGTGCAAGTCGAAAACGCGGTCGGCTTAAAAAGGAAATCTCTTAAGCTTTTGTTCGAAAAAATGTGTCGGTCGGCGCTGGGAAATCCCTTAAATCTATTGATACACTGGCAGGTGATTAATTGGTTGTTTCAGGGCTCGGTGCAGGATTCTAGTTGTCCGCACTCTACTTCGTTATCGATGCAGAAAGAAAAACAAAGTTTTCGCGTGCTGTTCATTTGCAGCCGCTTGATGCGAATCGATCGATACCCAATCAATTCGGTATTGGTTCCTTAATTGACCTGGTTTCGGTATTAGATGCTAATTTATTCTCTATGGAGGTGTTAATTGCACCGCATAACTGCAAGGGGTGTTAAAGGCGACGTTTATCTAATTGGGCGCTATTTGCCAGAAGATTTGTTCTACTTAGTAGTATATAAATGGGTGAAATCATTTTTGAAAGCATGTGGTGACTGAATTCAATGAGAGCAGTAATTTTCGATTATGCAGAGAATAGTGCAGAAGCGCATCAATTCATGAAACACTCCGAACTAATAGTTAATTGTATATACTTTCCTGACTGTTTCAATTCCAAATCAAAATTAATTCCTGGGTTTCAGTCCTTTATTGTCTTTATTTTTCAATTAAAATACGTTTCGGTGTATTTTTTCACCATTATCCATTTAAAATGTATTATTAATAATAATATATTTTATGCCTTGTTAATAATAAGCTCTAGTTAGCAGTTGGTTGCTATCGATGAAGTCCAGATTTCATATGAAGTTCCAAGGCTCTGGAAATTATCCGCTAATTAATCCTGCCGGCTTTGCAGAAATGATTTTTGTGCAATGGGGAACTTTCAGGTTGCTGCCTGCTTAGGTTTTGAAATTGTGAATTTTGGGCAAAAGCGCTCATTTTAACGGCGAAATTGACCGAGTCCAAAAAAATCCGGAAATGCGTTAATTTCAAAAAACGTTTCTCGATGTTTAGGCTCATCCTTCATCGGTGGACTGGAGATTTTAAAGTTTGCACTGATGTCAGATTTAAAGTTATCGGTTTTTTTGAAGTAATGTATTTTTTAGGGAGAAAGTGGATCTGTGAAAAACGTCCATTTTCTAGACAAACATGTCCGACACCGTGAAACTCAGAACGTTGGGGCGATTTTTGAGAAACTTTCAGAAGTTTCAGACTCGACTGTCTTCTGTAGGGCGTGCGACTTTCAAGTTGTTACTTGCGTCAGATTTAAAGATATGAATTTTTCAACGAAAACACGCATTTGCTCAAAAGCG
>NW_026018870.1:4421-9029 GCF_020466585.1 Dendroctonus ponderosae
AAACTTTGAAGTTAGGACGCGAATCCGATTTTAAGATATGAATTTTTCAAAGAGCACACGCATTTGCACAAAAACGCTCACTTTTAGAACCCATTTTTCCAAGTCCCTAAAAATCAGGTGTTCGGTTGATTTTCGCGAACTTTCCAGAGCATTTAGATTCAACTGTCCCCCATCGACTGTAGACGCTCACGTTACTACTTGCAAAAGATTTGAAGTTGCGGATTTTTCAAGGAGAAAGTGCATTTTTGCAAAAACGCCATTTTTTAGGTCAAACATTTGCAAAACCGCAAAAATCAGGAATTGTGCCAATTTTCTAAAGCTTCTTCGAACGTTTTCTCTGTTCTTCTGTCGACTGTGAAACTTTCAAGTTGGTACTTGAATCACATTTTAAGATCCATATTTTTCAAAGAGGGCACGCATTTGCGCAAAGACGCTCACTCTTAGGGCACGATTTTCCCAGTCCTCAAAAATCAGGAGTTCGGTAGATTTTAATGAATTTCTTAGAGCATACAGATTCAACTGTCTTCCATCGACGGTAAAATTCTCAAGTTGCCACTAGCAATATATTTGAAGTTGCGGATTTTTGAAGAAGAAAGTGCATTTCTTAGCTTGCTCAAACAACTAATCAGAAATTTGGGGCGATTTCAGATACTTTTTCAGAAGAACTTTCTGACTCGACATTTTTCTGCAGGCTGTATTTTATATATAAACGTATTTTAATTGATAAATAAAGCTAAATTACATTGCTCCGTTTTCCCAGGTTGCTTACAAAATAATAATAAAAACGATTTTTCATCACTGCAGATTAAACCATATGGCACTTTTAGGCTGTGTGGGGACTAGGAAATATTGGCAATTTTGTCGAAAAGTTCTTAGTTTTGGCTTCTTTTTTTTAATTGCCAAATCACCCTCAACATCGTGGATTACTGAAAACCGTCTACATATATGTGTGCGCAAATGCAATACTTGGCCTTATTAGCGATTAATTAATAATTATTTGCCCATACAGGCTCGATTTCGATTACATCAAACTGGCGGAATAATTAAAATCAATCCCGAATAAATTAAAAGCAAAAACTGTATATAATCAAAGCCCGTACAATATTGCCCTGTTTTCAAACTACATTTATTAATTTCTGCTTCGATTTATAGTTCAATTTCGGTAATTTGTTGTTTCGCTAATCGCTCGATTAAAACCACCCTTGTAGTATTAATTAAACTGATCAAAGTCGCGCGTAATAATGACGATTCGATTAATATTTGGATCCACATCAATCGTATGAAAAGGGCAAAATTATTATTACAAGTGAACGGTTTAAGTATTTATTCATTTCCTCGATGATCTGTCAAGGTTTTTAGTTCCTACAATTTTTTTTCGCTTAAAATTCCCCAATTTAAATAAACATTTATTCAATAGAATCAATTTGCTTGTAATTAACAAATTAATCCAAACTAAACAAAACTAATAAAAAAAAAACATTGCAAATCATACAGTCGATAGTGGGTTAGTTGTCGAAGTGCGCTCCTCAAAACTTAACATCTCCCTTTTAAAATGTTTTTGCTACTTGAAGTTAATCAAACAGCAACTTTTTGACCAGTTTGTGTTCTCCAAGAGCTTGAACTGACGGTTCTCATGAAACTTCTATAAATTTTTCAGGTGATTCTGAGATTTTCACTCCTTGCGACTCACTCGTCCAGGTACGTTTTTAATTAACAATAACCAACAATGGCAAGAGGAGCAATTTTGAAAATTGGTGAAAATCTCGCAGCTCAATTTACAGCAACTGTTTTCACGCAGTAGATGTGTTTCCTCTGGCGCAAGAGCTTTCATATTACATTGTCTAATTATGCAAGTAATTGGCACTCAATTTGAAATTTGTGCTTAATGTGCCAGCTAAAATCTGCAACAAAGTAATCCATCATTGATTAAGTGCTATTGTGCATGGCACTTCTTGGTCTCTTCCGATATATGAATACGGCGATGAAATTACATCGCATCCGCGTACCATAAATTTCGTTCAAGTGCATATTACATTGAAATAAATCTTGATAATGTCGTGCATTAATTTGATCTAGGAGAAGACGTTGCCTTAGAGCGTATTAATTCTGGCGCAGAGTTAGAGCATGTAACAGAAAGAAACCAGTAAACCATTCGGCCTCTATTTTATCACTGCAAGTGGTTGAATTGTGGACCTTTATCCACCTAAAACGCAGCTAAACAAAGCATGGTTAAAGACAAACTAAGTTATTAGATTTTTCCTTTGAGTTCCTGTGCTCAAATTGTATATCGAACTACTCTTGCTCTGCAATAACAACTTAAGCTCAACTAATAGTCTACTTGCTCAATATTCATTTGATTGGTCCCAACTGAGTTGCACCACGCTCAATTTGAGCAAGGAAATTGCTTCTTTTGCTATGCAACTAACCGTATACTCGTGAACTCATCTAGATTGCAGATTGAGCTCTTTGTAGTCGTGTTAAGCGGGCAGTAATTATAGAAAATCACGTTGATGAGAATAAGCAAACCAGATGTTTGAGCTGCTTTGGAACGCCGCAATTTTTTGACCAGCCTAGTTGTCCAAAAATTTGCCAAAAGATGAGCATTAAAGGAAAGTTTTTGAAGTTTTAAAGGCGTTAAGTTTAAAACTGTGTGAAAAAGCAGTACAGTCTTGCATGCCCATATATTTTTTTGCTAAGTTTTTGCCATGATTCCTAAACGTTTGGAAGAGATTTCAAGTTAATTCCTCCATTAGTGGGGGAGTTGAGTACTTTTTAGAGAGCTCTAGAGACTTTGCCTTTTCAATTTTAAAAAATTCTGAAAAATCCAACTCTCCGCCAATGAATATAAATTCCTTTCGCAACTTTTAGTCGTGGTCTCTATATGCAGTGAAAAAAAACTCGAGGAGATTTGTTGACTCGTTTAAAAGTTCTGAGACTTTTTACTTCCATATTAAGAAAGCTGCTTTAGTGATTCCTCCTAGTGCAGGAAAGTCTTCCTGCTCCCTGGCCGGTACCGAACAATTATGGCCACAGACGATTTCACTCGGATTTTATTTCCCGAGCTCTAATATTTCGTTTTAGAGCTCCCACGGGAGCACGCAGGGCTTAAATGATAAAAGCACAACGCTAATAGTCCGATGGCTTTAAACCCGATTTCCAAATCATCACATCGGTTAGCGTGGACAGTTTCAATAAATTTATAGTCACCAGTGCCACTTTCAACCGAGGCTAAAAGTTTCCGATAAATCACCTGAAATGGAGCAGCAGTTGAACGATTAATATTTCCTAGTTGGAACTGGGCAAATTTTCTAGCAGGATCTTGCGAAAACATTGATCTTCATGGGAAATAATCAGCAAGCTTTCTGTAGCTGCAGAGCAAGTTTCACCAAGCAGTAGAACTATCCTCCACACCACTCGCTGGTGTTAACTTAAATCGTTGGTGGGTGGCAAAAATTGCACTGAAACCTACACCTGCAGCTTTAAACTGGCTGTTTAATTGCAAAAGAAACTACGTCTTGGACCGAAGGGAAAAACTGCAAAAACTTAGACAACGACCAGGCTGAAGTTGAAATAATATCGCTTCCATGAGGCAGCAGGGAATTTATTACGACGGCTATTTTAAATTGCATTAGGCGAGAGCTCTTGTAGAGAATCGTCAACTTAATTGGACCGGGTTGAAACAGATCTAAATTTAATTTGCCGCCCTCATTTATCATTATGACATGCGAGATGATCCTCTGATGTCCTCTCAACTGGGATGCGAATTGGGAGGTTTTAAGCAGATGCTGGCAAAAAGTGTTCGAGTGAGCGACAAATGAAATTGGAGATTATTAGTTAATTAGAACGCACTAAAATGCAGGGATAAATAATTTGTTTACACAGAAAACACTCCTGCAAGCTTATTATCATACTCGTTAAAATAACATTGCCAAGAGGCAGGCCCACACTGTTGACCTAATTAATTCGTTTCTCCCGCACGTGTAAACTAATTAATTCCCGTTCTGATAATTCACATTTGCCCTCAATAAATCCTCAATATTCGCATAATAAACCGATTCCACATTGTTGATGGTTCAACAGTTCCCTCAACAGTTCAATGTGTACGGGTTTTTTTGCCAAAACTTGTACATTTTATAGAGCAGTCATACAAATTTACAGACCAAGCAAAAAAGGACTGTAAATCTGACTCAAGCATCAGCTGGAAAGTCGCACAGCCTGCAGAAAAATGTCGAGTCAGAAAGTTCTTCTGAAAAAGTAACTGAAATCGCTCCAAATTTCTGATTAGTTGTTTGAGCAAGCTAAGAAATGCACTTTCTTCTTCAAAAATCCGCAACTTTAAATATATTGCTAGTGGCAACTTGAGAATTTTACCGTCGATGGAAGACAGTTGACTCTGTATGATCTGAAAAATTCATTAACATCTACCGAACTCCTGATTTTTGAGGACTTGGAAAATCGTGTCCTAAGAGTGAGCGTCTTTGCGCAAATGCGTGCGCTCATTGAAAAATATGTATCTTAAAATGTGATTCAAGTACCAACTTGAAAGTTTCACAGTCGACAGAAGAACAGAGAAAACGTTTGAAGAAGCTTGAGAAAATTGGCACAATT
>NW_026018871.1:0-9013 GCF_020466585.1 Dendroctonus ponderosae
GATTTTTTCCAGCTCAGCAAACTTTGGTCTAAACGGGGCCGTTTTAGTCAACTGGACCTCTTCTTTAAGCGGAGTAAACTTTAGTAAGAACGGGGACAATTTATCCATCTGGGCCCTATTCTTTAAAAATTAGCTGGAAACTTTCATCATGAGCAGAAGACGCTTGACTAAATATGTGGAAATTTTCATCAAAAACTCCCAAAACTCTGATTTTCGCCAGTTAACTAAAGTTAGTTTGATGTAAAAATTGTAACTGTCAAACCAGAGCAAGTAGCAACATGAAACTTTCAACAGTCCTTAGAGTGTGGTCCTCTCGAGACAAGCTCAAATTTGCTAAAACAAAGCAGTTTGCATACGAAATTAATGTCTTGAAACCGCAAAACCATACTTTTCATGGAAGTAGTCAGATAAACGCATTGAAGTTATAACTCTCCAAAACTATAACTCTCTTCTTTTCTTTCATGGACTGTTTTTGAGCTTAAGAGTACTCGAGTGAATTTCCCTATTTTGTGAAGGGTTTTTTCGTCTGAACCAAGATGTCCAAGTTGTAAACTAACGGAAGGCAATCGAAAATAATATCCATTTGATAATAAATCGTTGATATACATCAGGACAAGAAACTTTTTAAAGGTAAAACACGTCGCAAATTGATACATCTGCCATCGGCAGTGCAAAATCGAATTTTATTCGAAGAAAAAATCGCAAAACGAACATCTGTTCCAAGTTTATCGTTCATTTATTGTGACATATAGTGATGGAGTGCCACACTCGAAATGGGAAAATGATGTATATGACTAGAGTGCACTTGGTAAGCTCTAGTAAAATTGATGTTGTTCAGATTTCGGGCCAAACATCGAGGGCTTCATCCCCGATTTGGGAATAATGCGACAATCAGCCGGGGCTAATTAAACTATAATAAACGTGCAGCAATTAATAGAGCGAGAGATAATGGGATTGGTAAACACGTAACAGTTTCTCCACTTGACTGCAACAGTTTCTCTAAATGTGTTTTCAAAATCAACAAACCTCGAGCGCTCCGTACAATATTTATGTGAAAGTGCTCGAGCTAATGGCCCCCATTATTCCCTGTTGACTAACACTTATTTGATATTGTTTTCGAATTGGTCCTACATTAAGCACTCAATTTTTGTCATAATATCGCATTTATTAGGCCAGCAGATTGCTTTAGCATGCGTCGAAAATTCGTCCAGGTACAGTTGTTTAAAGACGCATTTATTGATCACAAGGCCTCACAAAACGCGAGCCTCGGAAAAGGCCCGAGTGGAAATCAAATGTTTGCCATCGGCTCTTGACTTGTTTGATTAATCCTCTAGTAGGGCACGTGAAACAAATTTCGATTAGTAATTAGCTTGAGGAACCCCAATAACGAACAAAACCCGGAAATATTAACAGAGAAGGGAATTTTTAAACGTCTGGTTGGTTGGAAACTAGCTGAAGAACCGGGAAATATTGACCCAATTTCACAGCAGTAAAACCGTGTCTTTATGAAATGATTCATTGTTTGTGGCTTTATTTTGTCAATTGGCGTTTTTCCTTATCAATTATTGCTCGGCGTCATTAGATATTCTACTCGCAAGTGTAATTTTCATGACTTGGCAGCTCCTTAGAAGGGGACATGAATGATGAAACAGTGAAACAGCTATGATAAGCAACAATTGGAGAAATCACTGTTGCTGATATGCTGTGGGAATTGTTATTAACACCTAATTACATGGCTGATTTTCACTTGCTGGGTTTGTACTTAAATTAATTATTTTTAGTAATTTCTGCCTAATTTAGCTGCATGAATCCATTGTCTGTCGCTTCAGGAATTTTCAATCTTCAAAGTTTTAGCCAGAGAGTTAATATTCAAGGCGTTCGAAGCACAATATGGAAAAATTTGAGTCTGGTAAGCTCAGCTCTGACTTATGACCGATTAATCCCTGAAAATCAGTATATATCTGAATGCCTCCTTTTGTCGCTTCCATCAAAGAATCTCGTTCTTTTCCCCCAAATAAACCAAATTCTTCACTATCCAATTCCATGGGAATCAATTAGATTCATTTTCTGATTACTGATGAGTGGATCAATTAGTAGTCAACACCACAAGGCGTTAGTGAGTCTTGATGGCGCGTTTCGAATGTGTTTTTTCAAATCCTTTTCGGCTTTAACCGGAATTCTGGCGGGCGACTTGAAAGAATGTCCATTATTTTAGCTAATCCTTTCAAATCCCGCAACAATGACATTTTGAAAAGGTGCATTTCCGATATGGGCTACAGAGTCACAAGCCTTTGGCAAGTCCTTAATGAAGCCGCAGCCGCCGCTTATGGTTTGGAGATTAGAGCAGAATTTCCAAGAATCAGCTAGGAAATATCGTTGAAGGCATTATTTTTAATACTAATATGCAGCTGATTGAACAATCCACTGAACTCCCCAGTGAGAGTTGGACAATGGCTAATTTAAATGGCATTAAGTATGGGGACTTAAGTACCCTCAAGTACCTAAGTACATTTTATTGTAATTTGAGTTAACATTGTTACAATGTTAAATTGTGAAGGACTCATGGAGGAAACCCGTAGGGTCCCAAGCTTTCTCAGGCAACTACAACTCCTCAATCACTTTGATTGATGCGACCAACCGCCACAATTCGGTCTAACTGTTTCAACACCTGTTTTATCGCGTCGGCAAGATCAGATGAGTCCTGCTAGCGGTAGCATAGATTTTCCGTAATACCAGATACCTTGTTTATCGCAGGAATTGCACTCAAACAACTGTTATCTGCCGTTGACGATTTATGGCCTCTTTCACTCAATGCCAGTGAATTTCCTTTGTTTTTGCCATCGCCGTTAATTAAACCAGCCGCTTAATTAACATCGTGCAGGATTTTATTCGCTTAAAACTGCTGATAGCAAAATTATTTTTCTTGCAAAAGGGAGGACTCAGCGCCGGCTTGAAATAAAACAGCTACAATCTAGCCAGCCAGGAAACATCCAGCTTTGGGAAAAATTGGAATTATGGGTGACCGGAAATCGAGCAGCTGCTCATCTACCAACCTGTGATGCCGACGGATAGCTATATCCGGGAAACTGTGCATAGGCGGCCATTTTTAAATCCACTCTCAACTCTCAGCTAAGTGAAGACAGCAGCTAGTCCGTAAGTGAGTTTCGCGTCGCATAAAACCCAGCCAATCTACTAAATCTAGTATTGCACATCGGTTGCTTAACTCATGTTAATTGCGCGGTCACTAACTCAAAAAAGTCGTTTGCACTCGGAACAAACTCGGTCGCAGCGTCCACCCGAATAGCGGTGAGGCTCGCGAAACTCTCAAAAATAACAAAACCCCGTCTGAGCTACGCTCGACCTTTCTCAAAATGTTGTCTGGTTACGACTAAAGGTGGTCCCCCTCTGGCTCATCTAGATCGCAAGGCTCCGCCCATTGCCTCTCACTTTTGGGGGCGGAGTCCGCGCACTCAACTACAGCTACACGGAAATCGTGGAGCGTATGCGCGAGCGCGCATCCTGATTGGGCGATGCGCCGCACAGGCCCCAGTTTCGAGAGTCTGGCTCCGCCCCCTGGCACGACCCGGTGGGGGAAACATGAGTTTTCTATCTTGTTTTATAGGGTTAGTGAAGCTGAGAACAAATCCCCCTTCTATGTGGAACAACGACTCCAAGTTAAGTGAATTTATTGAAAACATCGTGTTTCTGAGCGAGGAATGAATCAGTAGATCGTTTGTATTTTCAGAACGACGTTGCCAACGTTTTTCCCTAAGGACTTTTTCGCTCAGAAATCACCAGAATTGTCTCGGCGATTTAAAAAAACATTGTGTGCGTAGTGTTGAAATGGCGTTAGAGCAGCAAAGCTTAGGCGTGTTTGGCAAACGCAAACATTTCTGTCCGTCTCTTTACTTTGCCTAATTGCATGGCAAATACACCCGCTTTGCGGGTTGAGTAATTTTGGAGGTTTGAGGGTCTATTTTCGATCAAGTGAGGCCTCAAAGCATCAGAGTTTTTGCAGAGCCAGAAAGGCAACGGTGGACCAGGCAGCGCGAAGTCTGGCAACGCCCGCCTATACCAACGCACGGTGATTTTTACACGAAAATGCACTTTACAATTTCAAACAGAGCTTGAGCGTGTGTCCCGACAAGTATTAAAGATAGGGGATATGTTTATTAAATGAACAAGACATAAAACTTAACTCAATGGGGTTTGATAAGATATTGGTTTTTAACACTTTCGACTCGCTTTTCGATGGTTTACAAATGTCGTACATGATGGATTTTTCGATTTCGGGTTTTTCTATCGAATCGCCGAATTACGCGAAATGTTTTTGAGGAACGGTTTGTTAGCTCAAGATTGGGCTGGGGGTGGTTGAATAGGTGCAGTCCTCTCAGTAAGTAGGTTTATCAGTTTCGTCATTTCCTATGGGATCTTGGGGTCTGGGAATTGACTCACCCTGGATGAATTTCCAATTGCTTTTGGGTTGCGTGGTAACTTTGCGACTTTTCTTCGCAATGAAGATACCATCACCAAGGATAGGAGCCACCCGCTTTAAATGAAGTGAGAAGCAACACGTTGTCCTCTCCCTAACCAATTGCTTCACATTCTTTGAATATTTGGAACATTAAATTATCCTGAAACCAGCTAACTTTGCAATCTGACGGTATCGAAGGAATGAAAAATCCGTAGGCAAAAACTTAACTTTTAGAAAGTCTCAAAATTGAGCCTCTGGAACATGTCCTTGGGTTAAAGGAGAATGCTTCCAGCTGATCGGTAACAAACCGCATACAAAACGTAGGTACAGCTAAAACCGAATTGAAACTCATTCGGACGAGAACGCGAAATAATTTGAGGGAGCACAATGAAGCAAAAAAATGAGGGTCTTTGTCCGTACCGACACTTACCAGCTTGTAATGCTTTGAAAATATTCGGTGAGTGTTTCAATATGGGATCCCCTATAGGAAGCAGGTGCAACCCCGTCCAGGTTCTCTATTAATAAGTATTTTAAATTACAGCAGTTTTCATTAGCTGACAGTGAATTTTATTAAAAGACGATAACAGCAAGTTTTTAAGGCCAATCAAAATTACATTAGTGCTGTGCCTCGTTGTAGATGTATAGATTACAGCATTTTATACCAATTTCTGCTGTATTATACGTTTTATATTAATTGCTATTTAAAGGAAGCTTGTAGTCGGTGAATGATGGGACGGGACTGTTATCTACATGAGGATCTAATCGTTGTTTGGAAAAATAAGAACTGGCGCCCCCTTGGGACCCGCGCTCGCCTCGTACCGCAGAAATGATAAATGAGAAATAAATGTAAACGTAATTACTCAATTTGCCATTTAACATCAGGACGATGTAAACAGAAAATAAATTGTTAAATACATTCCGGAACAGCGTTAATATTGTTTCTTCCTCATCAGGCAAGTCTTGGTTTTGCGCTAAGGAACGCGCCTTAATTTGTAGCATGACTGGGTGAAGTTAATCATTGCTGGAAAACAATGCGAAACGCTACGTTAAGTGTAAACTTGACCGTCCCACTTTGAATCAAATACTCAATTAATATTGCAAATTGCCTTTGGTCAACTGTCTGTAAAAGCACAGCTTTTGGGTGTTCGTTTTTCCACAATTCTGGCCTTTCACTCAGGCCAAATTGTTGCAGTCTGAAGCAAACATCCAAAAATACAACACTCTAGGAAATTGAATTTCTGCACAAGAAGTTACAAGCCGGACAACCAATAATAAAATTCCTTCATAAGTTCACTCAGGATTTGCTAAGTAAGGGCCACTTAAAAAATAGTTAAGAAGTATATGTGAGGCGTTCTTTACCTCACAGAAAAAAGGAGCTGATTTTCAAAAAGAAAAATCTGGAAGCGCTTTTTTGAGAGACTCCTGTTTACTTATTCCCACTTTTGGCCATTCGAACGAGATTATTGTGAGATTTGATAAAAATACATATATTTAATTACATTGAAAATTGAACAATCTGATTGCCACACACTGTATATGTATTTTGAAAAAGTTTTCGATCTTTCTTCCAAATGTTGGTTGAAAAAAAAATTGATTTTTGTACCGCTCCTTTGAATATGCGGCAAAAATTTTCAAAATGTATCTTAACAAAGTCGAGGAGCAAAAACAGAAAAAGAATGGACAAACGCCACACAAACGTAATATTTACAGTAAAAATTTCCAACCCTAAAATTTACTTAAACAACTATTTAAATTAGTCAAAGAAACGCAACAGCAATAATTGAGAAAACTCGAAAATCGCAAATTTGGAGCTATTTTTCAAACTTAAAAAAGTCGGTGAGAAATAGAGGGTTGAAAGTGCGTCCAACCAAGTTTTTCAAACATTTTGCGCTCCCGAAAGGAAAGTTTAATTTTCTTCAAGAACTAATTAATATTTTAACACTTTATAAATTATAGTTTTTGTACAAAATATTTTAATTCTAAATTGGTGTTTGTAGTTCGACTGAATTTTAAAATGTGATGATGGCGCTGATGCCTCGCCGAAACGTAACGAAATAAACGATATACAAACAATTTTTGTTCCACACTGTGACTGGAGCCCAGGAAAGCAAATAATATAATCGCATAGAAAGCAAAAGGAAAGCAAATAAATAAGCAACCAAATTAAAATCAAACTGACGACCGGACCAAACGAGATCATAAACTGATCAAAAAGTATCTTTGAAAGAATTATAAAACAGATTTTTGTATGGATTAAAATATCTGTGGCAGACCATGGCAAAAATGCACAATATAAAATATGTCATTGACTAATTAAAACACTGCGAATATCAGATCATACTGCCAATAAAGCTGAATAAACAAAGCCAGTTAAAAATATGTATACCGGCAAAAAGTGAGTTGTTTTATTGACAGTATAATTGCCAATACAATTTCCAACAATTATAAACCTTCCATAAACGGATCTACATTATTTAAAAGGCCGAGGGCGCAAACTAAAATGAATGGAACAAATGTGAAATGAAAGGGTGTCATATTTTTAAACAAATGCGATTGGTTGGTTTTGGATGAAATGTTTTTTTTGCTCCCTATTGTAAATCTCTGCGCTTTTATTTTCATACAGTTAGCTGATTGTTGGATGAAACTTAATTGTTCAGAAAATTCGTTATCTTGAAGGCAAAAGAATGCATTTTCTGAGGTCGAACACATTTCAGTAGCCGACAGCTCATTTAAAAGCAGCTATCAAAACCACAACAAACTTAATTTATCTGCTGGATTTACACATAATCTCATGTAATGAGGTTCGGGCAAATTAGGCAAATTATTGTTATTTATTTTTTTCCGGCCAATGCAAATGCATGATTATCTTAAACATATTATAACCGGGGTGAGGACCGAAATATTTAATTTTCATTCATAATTAAAACGCTAAATTATAACAGATAAAAGCGGAATATTCATGAGACATGTTACAGTTTTAATTAGCAGTCCGTGAACTTCAAATATATGATATGTAGCTTATTTTTAATTTTTTGTTTTTTCGTAAAACTTGATAAATTCACTTGTGTTCGGTTCATGTTGGTCCGCTGTTGAATTATGGATTAATTGCGCTTGGAGTGTCACTGAACCAACTGTTCTCTCTTTGAAGAAGCACAAGAACCCAAAAATTGAAAAGGTTGAAGTTTGCCAACTTTATTTTAATGCATACTATAGGGAATAGTCCAAAAGTAGGTTACCTTTGGCCTGGGTACGATTTCTCGTTTGGATCGATTCGTCTTTGGAAAAATGCTGATTTCGCGAGAAGCCATTTGAGCCACAACAATCAATTTTCTACGATGGCATTGAGAGTTTAAAACTCCATTCGATAAGAGAAACTGCGACATTCTATTTTCAGACCATTGACTAGACAAGAAAACTTTAAGAATCAGGGCGACTCAAAGAAAACTTCCAAAATTTTTTGAGTCAAGTATGTTCTGAAGATAGTTAAAATTTCATCCTCATTTTGGTATTTACGCGATTTTGGCAAAACTGAGCATCTTTCTGAGTCTTTAATCTAGCCATCTTCAGCCCAGAAAAACTTTCATGTTGCGCATAAAGCTGTCTTATATTTGCTATTTCCAACTACAATGAATTGTTTGCTCAATTTCTTAATTAGTCTTTTATGCACTTCCTGTTTTCCACGTTCGAACAAATTGCTCCAAGTCGCTGGTACCACACACAATTTATCAATTTAATGAAAAATGCCATATTTGCATTAGTTAAACGGAGGGTGCGTGGAATGGTTGGTGCGAAAAAAATGCACACGTCTAAAGAGTTATTGCCACAATTAGACTGCTATTGCAGGCGTAAATCCATATAAATATGAAACTAAGCGAACTGAAAAATTTTATGGCATTATCGCACTTGAAAACACCATATATCAAGCGCATACAGTTATTAGATATTTCTAGGTTGTTTTACAAATATCCAATTTTAATAAATTAATTTTAATTCTTTTTGATTTACTTAGTTGACGGGCGGATTTGAATAAAAACACTCCCTCATTAAACAGCGGAAGAATGTATAGAAGAACGTACTTTGAGCTTTGTTTTTAAACATTCAAAGCGGCTTCAGCTAAAAAATAATGAAAGTAATACAAAAGAAAAGAAGGACAAACTCAAAATGGTTCTTTCTCAAAAATCGTATTTTGAGAAGCATTAAATAGCGTTTACAGCCGATTTTAATCATTTGAAATTTCTTGCTAGATTTGAGGCAAAAAGCAGAACAGAGAGACCCTATCTTAACATCTACTGGTTCTGAGGCAAAGTCATTCTTGTCCAGTTGAAGAAAAACAGTTTCCTGAATGAAATAGGCAGTTCAGATTTCGAAATGCGCCAACCTCAGGCACCCCCAGGACCGGTTTCGAGCCCATTAGCTCTCACCAGGTGGGTTCAGCCTGAAATTAGCGATTTCGAAACCTGCACTTTATAATACCAATGTGTTCACATCGATGTGAATACCTGATGATGAAGAGCTAACGAGCTCAAAACCGATCCTGGG
>NW_026018872.1:0-9009 GCF_020466585.1 Dendroctonus ponderosae
ATTCACATATTAATGAACGAAAGGTAATTTTTGTAAATATCAAACCCAAATAAATACATTTTGCCGCCATACAAAAGAACAAATGATCTCTAGTTTTTATTTGATATCTTTATAATGTTTAGTTAATTAATTCAAGCATTCAAAGCAACTTCGAAGTATATGAATTAAAATCTAAATTAAAGGCCCGGACATTCCAAATCAGATTCATAATTAAATCTGGAATATTTATGAATCTCAAAAAATAAATATTTTCTATCAAAAAAATTATCATTAGTGTTTTGCTAGTTTTCCCCGAATTATTAAGTTCAAGTGTTAAAGATGACACTTTTTACTAACCATGACTTTAATGAATGATTTCCTTCGATATTTGAAACTAAGTTGCATTTTTATGTGATGTCTTTTTTCTGTGGTATTTCTTATAAATAGTTTTTGAGGAAAAAGGGCTTTGAATACAAGAACGATATCTTCAAAACGTAACGTGACAATATTTTACCTTTTAATTTATAATACTTATTTTGATGAAAACATAATGTTAAACCAGCCACTATTCTGATGACTCTAGGGTATATGAGCTCTCGGTTTTGCGATATTCTCTCGAATGAATAAATTTCCGAGACATCTAAAAATAAATTTGGACATTGTCACCAAGAACAAGCTTCTATTGCGAATTCTAAATTAGCATAGAAATCGACTGCCAATGGCATGTTACCGCATTTCTCAATCTTGTTGCCGAAATGTTCTGAAATGAAAGAAGGAAATCTTCTCAACGTGTGATGATGATTGAGTGAAAAATTGATGTCACAATTTGTTACGTAGAAACCTTCAAAAAATATTGCAGGCAGTTGGCAAAGAGAGACACTGGGTTTCAAAAAGATTGGCTTCCTGCGCGAATATGAAATGGTTTTTTATATTGGTTGGAATATCAGCCAATAATGTTAAGTTGATTTTTGCAAAAATACGCTTATCTCTGATTAAGTTGCTTACATAGTCCAATGTTATTCTCTGTACTACTACAAACTCTATGTGCAAATAGGTATATCCATCCATCAGCGATCCCCATCCACAGGATTATTAAACTGGCACCATTATTGACTAATATTGTGGCCAATGATATTTGAAAACAATGTTGTTGCTGGTAATTCTAAAGTTCTCGGTAAGAAGCATAAAATGTGAAAATTTAATATTTAAGTTATGAGTTTTTTCCCACAGATTATTGAAGGTGCTTAGTTAAGTCTAATGTTAACTAGCACTTTAAATACGTTCGAACACAATTAGACAAATAGTGAATCCTATGCCATGACGATGTCGGGATTGAAAACCCTTTAAAGTAGATGATGATTACAAGTGCAAAGGTCCAAAGTGTTTGCAAAGACATTTTTTCAAGCTGAAGAATTTCAGATATTGTAAATGTGTCGATACATTTTTATACATAATCAGAAGCAGATTTGATCCCACTTAAAAAAAAATACCCGAATGGAACACACCAAAGAGCTGTGACCGTGAAACAAACACAGTTTGTTAAAAAGAAGTTAACAAATGTTAAAAATAATAGGAAAATTTGTCAAAATTCAGAATGAATAAAATATGCCTCAATACCCTAATGCTAATCCCCAATATGCACTGAATCTACCCTCTATTAGTTTACAACACTGATGTTGCGATCTACATCTTGGCAACACCAGTTTGCGGCCAAGGAAGAAACTGTATTTTCCAAACCGCAGCCAGTAACATGTTGGGTTAGTGTTTTGCAGATGCCGATTATTATAAAATAGGTTTGTTTCATGTTAGGGTCAGGCAGTTATTTTTATATGAATAGGACTCAGCTTGAAAAAGTTATCATGTAATCCCGTTTACACGAATTCGTTCCGTGGTTTAACTTCTTGCAAGATACAGTTTTTTCAATTAAAAGCTTGAAAACGAAAGGTTCAAACTACGTTTTTGCCTCATAATGAGATTGCTGAATGCAAACGAAGGTAATATTAAAATAACTTCCAAGCCCTTAGTTCCGCGCAAATTAAATTAACAAGAATGAAATAAAACTTTTATTATTCTTCCACCTATATCCCGGGCTTTTCTAAATGCGATCTTAACCCAAATTCTCCTCACAAAGCTTTTTCCCTGAACCACTGCCGACGGCAAGTGGGGAAAGAAAATACAAATAAAGATGTTATCTATCGATTTCTCTTTAATCACAATATTATCATATAAATAGTCTGTCAGAAACAGAGCTTTTGGTTTCTGTTTCACTTTTCCAGATAAGGAACTGATTGCTCCTTCAATATTATGGACTATAATCTCTGAACCATATAAATTGTAAAACATAGGGACAAATAGTTACAAAACTGGCAGAATTGTGATATTTCGTATTTTAAACGGTAATAGTAAACTCAAATAAAACAACCCCGTTTTAGATATAAACCTTGAAAAAATATTTTTTTTAGTTTTTGGGATATTTGAACCAATAAACTGTATTAGTCTTGTACTCTATTACACTCTATTACCATAGACAAACAATGCACATTTGGCAACAAATTGCTCCATTCCTACATTACATGCTGCTAGAATTTAGAATATTTTATAAGAAAAGTTACGTGCTTTACAGCTAGAATTAAATGTTATTTAGGTTGAAACAGGCAATTTCAAAGTAAAGAAAACTCCCACTTCAAGTATAAGATATTAAGATTAATAATAGTTTGAACAATGAAAACGTTGTAAACATCGGTTTTCTGACTGACTTGCCTTTATTTATTTTATGTGTTCATGTATCTGCTCATATAATCCTTTACATGAGTGTAAATTAAAAACCGCCAAATTAGAGAGTTGCATACCCTTAGCTATGGTTAATTTGATCTAACCTTATATTTAATAGGTTGTAATCTCTTGCGGAACTACACATATGCATCTAGACGGTCAAATAATTGAAGCACTCATCTTTAATTCCAATTTCCAATTATCACACCAGAGAATTTAATGAAATGATGGAAAAGCATTTTATAGGAAGACGGCACTAAACTATTCTAATTCGTCTGTTCAACCGTCTATGCGACTTACTGGTTTTGCCAGTCTTTGCTTTTCAATTAATTAATTATTTCCCGGCTATAACATTAATCAGCTAACTTTAACGTCCCCTTTCAATGATAAACCCGCTTTATAAACTATAAGTGATTTTGTAGAAATGAAACAAGAATCAATTCTACTGCAGGATCATTTTGAAGGCATTTTCAACAGGTTAAAATTGACGAATCGAATATCTCATGTGAAACGAATGAATTTCCAGACTTTAGTATAGATTTGATATTTCAAGCCTTGTTTGAGTAATAGTTCTGTGGTCTAAAATTCAAGAAAACGTAAAAATTTTGTGCGTATTGCACCGAGAACGAATAGATTAGATAGAATAGAAACTGCAGACTATTAAGTGCAAGCTTAAGATTTGATCGTAGACCTACAGTTTAAGAGCTGATCAAGGTGAAGCTTGCAAAAGCACCTAAACCTTGGTTTATCGTCCACCAATTGAGAAAAGTAATATACTTTTTACACTAAAAGAATGGAAATCATCTTCTCAGAACAGATGCTTCATCAAAAATGAGAAAGAGTTTTTTCCATCACATTTTCAGTCAGGACTTAGGTTAACACCTAAAGTGTCCCCACGATTTGGTCAATTCCTTCGTTTTGTCACAACTTTGTTTTGCAACAACGCTATGTTTTGCTCTGAAAACTATTATTAATTGAGGGTACTTTCAAATCCCGGTTAATCTTTTTTGGGTGTCGAAGTATCAGTCTGGTTAAATAATCAATTACTTTCAGTTCAGTTTTGCTCTCCGGTTCTGCTATTAACTTAATCTAACAATTTTAGCAACATGTTTAGAGCGTTGAACAACATAATGATCCATTCAATAGCTAAAAATCATTTCGAATACCTTTGTATGCTTAATATCGAGTCCAACTCTATAACACTTATTGAGAATAGCATCTTTCGAGCAAAAATTCATGCGACTTATTAACAGGTCTATTGTCATCAGCAAAATTAGCGACTATTAGTAGAATTCGCGACTTCTTCCAAAAATCGAATCTTAAATTTATAAATAATTCCAAAGCGTCGACAATATCAATTTTTTAGGAATCGGTGGCAATCATACACGTTGGTTCAACTAATTGGTATAACCATTATTATAGCACTCAGCTGAGGTTCATTTTTCTTGTCAATTCGATGTAGCTGCATAATTGTCTGGTCTTATCAATTAGGTTTTTGGATCCGCTGTTGTATAGAAGCTACAGCTTCCGTCAAAATCAACTCAAAGCAATCTTTGGTAAAATAGTCTTGAGTTTCAAATATTTCAGAACATTCAAGATATTTCATTTGTAAAGAGACTAGTTACACTCTCAGCTTGTTGTTTCAATTCTAGCTAACAGCCAAACTTCATTTATTTATTTTGAAGGTTTCATATGGAAATTTTCTGTCTGCAAGAATTCGAGCAATACAACAAAGTAAAATAAGGAGAAAGTGAAACAAAATTAGTTCCATCGATGGCATTTTAAAGTTCTGGAAGATGGACAGAAATGTCGAGAAATATTAGACTTACTACTAACAATAGAGAACATTAATTTATAATCCAAGTGTGGGACAATAATGACAACGTCACTTTTTAATTATTTTCCGACGTTTTGGCCCTAATTCAGGTCTTCTTCATGCCTAAAAGAGCAAAAAGAATAGTTTCACAATTTAAGGAGGAAACAAGGTTGACAGTTTTCATTCTTTATTTTTTCATTTTGCCTTTCCGCAGTTTACACCAAAATACGCACGGTCGATCGTTGTTTTCCATTTGTGTTGAATATACGTGCGATTCAAAAGTAATAACAATTATTATTTGATCTACTAACTAACTCTGAGCAGAGGATTGTCGGAGCAGGATATTTTAATCTAAAAAATATTGAGCTCACGGTCTTGCAGAAGACTTGAAATATTGTAGGACATAGTGAAGGACAACTTTAAATTGCTTAATTTTCTCGGGCGTACTCTTTTAGCCCTCAAGAAGATCTCAATAAGGGTTGAAACGTCGGCTGACAATAAAAAAGTCACGTTGTCATTATTGTTCTGCATCTGCTCTATTTTGAGTTTTATTTTAGCATTGAGACGCAAAACTGCACCAAATTGTTTTACCAACAATGCCAACTATTACATTAGTCAAGCCTTTATTAAATGTTGAATCAAAGTGTCATTTTCATATCGATTTGTAACAATTTCTAGTATGTAAATTATCAAAATCCCAAAACTGGTTAAAATAACGCTTCGGTTTGGCTCAAAAGGAATAGGAAATCACCAGTTGGTCTATAATAGATTAGTGGAATCCGCATGCCATTAGTCACTGATTGTCGTTAACACTCTCTCCAACATTGTTTCAGGTCTCTTGGATCCGGAAAAACGATTTGCCCCCCACGATTCTGACAGTGGGGCTTGGCACTTACATTGCCGACGATCGCTTTTTGGTGGAACACGTGCGCCACTTGCAGAACTGGGGCCTGGTTATTAAACATGTCCAAATATCTGATGCTGGAACTTACGAGTGTCAAGTGTCCTTGCATCCCACAACCAGTATATTTATTGACCTGAAAGTTATAGGTGAGTGCTAAGCTAATAATTTGCATCTAAATATGTGATCCCATCACTTAATTTTATCACAAACCTGCTCGAATTCAGCTCGCAAAACAAGTTTTGTTTGCTACAAAAATATTTGATCCTCATAACACATATTGAAGTTAATAAACATTTTTTTGATATATAAAGTTGTTTGAACGGTCGAAATGTAGCTTCCGCTTAAGCTCTTACTTGATGCCTGATGCCTTAGAAAGGTGCCAGATCAAGAAAAATATACGCGCACACGATGTATGCATACGAAAAAACAGTATAACATCGAAAATAAAAAATAAGTTTTCCTTCCGCACACTTCTTTGTCACTCTTCAGTATTTTTTGCGCTTTATCCTTACATAATATTTACCTGTTTCCCAAAGGGTCGAGAAGGTTGATAAAGAATGTAGGGACTGTTTACCGACGGTTCACACTAACCTGACTTAAAGGGGGATTTTCATTTTCTTACGGGAACTTCATTATGCAAGATTCAGAGGGTCCGTACCCTTTGAATCTTGGATGTGTAAAGAGTCAGTTAAAATGGGTTTTTGTTTGTTTTAGCCGGTGCGAAAAGTGTAAAGTTTCTCCAATATACTTTCTAGCTTACGTACTTATTCTCCAAACAACAGGATGCCGAAGCTTTTAATAAATGAGATCCTAATTATTAAAGAATTTATCATATTTTCTTTTTTATTTTACGCATTATCCTCTAAGTAGTTGGTGTTATATAATAATTATTTGTATAAGTTATGACAAATCTTTTGTCAGACTCTAAATAGATCAATATGGACAGTCATCTGATACACTCCGCAAAAGCTCACATTTGGTTAACCGCTTTCACACTACAACTTGAAGAAGTTGAAAACAGAAGAAATATCTTTTTGATGCAGAACTTATGAATTGATGATTACCATTTTCAACGGTTGGAATTCGCACTTATAACATTTATTATATATTGCTGTTTCAAAATGTCTGTGTAGAGTTATCGGTTAGCCAAGTCGGAGTAACTAAGTGGTACTTAATGAACATTTTTATAGCTGTTCTGTTGAAACTGAAATGAGGAAACGATCGTTGAGTAAACAATGTAAACAGTCTTATAATTTAGAAGACGGTCGAATAATCAGAATCAAATTTGTAATAAAGACTAAAAGTTGCATTCACATTTTTCTATTGTTTTCCTGATGCAATTAACACTGTTTATACCAGACACTAAAATTTCTGATGAAGCGTTCACTCCCGCATATTAAAAATCAGTTCGACACCCAGGAATATCCATTATTCTTTAATATGTCGGTGAACCGCCTTCAGCAGTGTTACGCAAGCAACAACAGACCACAAACTAATAGAATTAATTTTATTCTCTAGGGAATGGCAGCGAAAAATATGTGGGTTTCGTGAAAAAATATAATGGAAATATAATGTTAAGCGTAGGTGGGTTTGCTTGGAAAACAAACACCACGAGCAAGTAAAACTTTATAGGTTGCAGTTTGATATCATGTATTGGTATTTATTGATAGATGATCCTTGAACATGTTTTTTTCAGAGGAAAGTATATTTTCGCACTCAGTAATGTGGATACATTTGCGCCATCCTGGTAAGCCGCCTCCAGACCTGTAACCGAACCACGTAAAGTGTCGTCGTTGAACAATAATTATGTTCGGTTTTCTTAGGCAGCATGGTGGATACGTATACACTTCCAATTCCGATAGTAGAAATTTCCATGATTTAATTTAACATTCTAAATGAAAAAATATTGCAAAATTTTTTGGGAACGGATCATAGCATTAAATCTCGCTAGTGACTACTAAATCGAGTTTAAGCGCTGCTCGAATTATCAACAAGAATCAAACGTTTTGAAGAGCGCCTTTTCAATTATTTCCTTCTAAATTGCTATTACATGAACAGCTGCAGCTTAATTTCAACTATACTGCAAATGGGTTTTCTTTTATATGCATCGAATTATGAATTACCTGCGTTGTAAAAACTTTAATGTACATTTTACAAACTTTGCCTAGATATATTTAAAAATGTTAATTTAAAATGTTCAAACTTGTAATTGCTCAGAATTACTTTAGTAAATATGTACGTCAAAAATACTGCGCCTTATAACATCGGTCAACTGGTTTAATTTATTTTGGCGTTTGAAGTCTTTGAATTAAACTATTTGCGAGGGAACCTATTAAAAGTTATAATACTCTATAAAGTTCAAATTAACCTCAATTTTCAGGCTGTTCGTTATATCTATTGGCTTCCGGTATATCTTAGACCGTCTTCTTGATGAATTTACTGGCTGAGACTGAGATGATCATGCAAGATCTAACAACCGTTCTGGGGATTTCAAATCTGTTTGATTCGGAATATTGTCAGTGAAATATTTATACATCTCGAACGAACAATGCTTACCRGCTGCTCAATAAATTGGTTTGCTAAATTTCTGTTTGTAGTTCAGTTGTAAAAGACCTTTTGAAACAATTGAACATTTTTTCTGAACCCAGRTACCAATTCTTCAACTGAAGTTTCATCAGTTTCAATTTTCCGTCAACGTTTAAAGTGCGTAAACTGGTTTTAATTTCATTGAGCCWACTTGCTAATGGATTGGGCTCGCAGTTGTCGCTCCGTCTTGGTAAAGAAAGTGAAGAAGTTCACTTTTATTAAGTAAATTAATATCCAGTTTCATTGCAATCTACCGCAAAGAGTTTGTAGAACATCTTTCTTACCCAGCAACATTTTTTGTGTCAAAATGCGATTGCACTTTAGCTTGTCCGGCTTAGTATAWATRTGCTATTTTTAGTTGCTAATCATAAAAATAGCTTGTATATTGCCCTTCAAATGCAACAGAAAATATTACGAAACAGGATTTACTTCCTCTCTGTAATAAATCTGTTCAAAGGTGACTGTGATAATAAAGCTGCTAATTTTTTCAACTCAACCGCAATATCCTTTCCTCACTTGATATATGGCGCAAGCTGCTTGCGATTTTTCCACTTCCGACTTTCTTTTCAACAAGACAAAGCTCAGACCGGCATTGTTGCCACCCTCCTTTGCTATTAAAGCCGCCAGCTTAACCCTGTGCACTCTATTATTACATGGGACGTTAAAACTTTTTGCGCTAATTTCTTTTGTAATAAATTCATTAGCTTTTAGAGGTTAATATAATTTGTGTTTCATTTATTATGCGGATGCTGTTTACTTTACGACCATAGAATTTGCGCAAAGCTAATTTTCTACCTGGCAATATGTTTAATTATCGTTAGTTACACGTTAGGAAGCCAAAGTGAAATTACTCGCTTTTATTAGATCTTTTCGGTTTTGGGTACTTTTTTAAATTAATGTTTTAGTTAAATTAGTTAAACGGCCGCTTTTGTGAGAAATAGATGAAATCAAC
>NW_026018873.1:0-9010 GCF_020466585.1 Dendroctonus ponderosae
GTCGCTTATAAAGCCTTTCGTTTTATTTATATAACATAATAAAAATACTTATGCGTGAGAAATCACAAGTCCAAAATATTAACACTTTCGAATGTTAAATACAAAATTGTTCGACAATATGAGCAGTACTAAAAAAGCTCGGCTTTGGCCCGCATGAATAATTAACATCTACTTTAATTTTTAGAGTTTGAAGTCATTTTAAATAATCAATTTGAATAATCAAATAAAAAACATCATTTAAATAAGTTTAGGGAAACGAGACATAATAATGGGAATAGGACAATAGAAGAAATATCGGATGAAGAGTTTTCCAAGCTTATAAACTGTAATTTTGGGCGATTAGGTAAATATCGAAGGTTTCTCTGTCTCCCTCCGACTACGGGTTCTTCGGGTCACAAGAATAAATTATCAGTTTTTGTTCAGGAGAAACATGCAAGCTAGCACCATATGCAATGCATTTTGTTTGTCCCTGAATTGAGTTGCTATTCTTGAGAAGAATTATCAACTATTATTTTAGAAAAATTAAAAATTACATCTGCTATACAGAAAAGTTTTATATTTGAACACGGTTGAATTTTCCGTTTTTGGACATTTCAATCAGACCGAAGTTATGACCGGAATATGTTCACAASTTAACCATAGTCAAAATCATTGGAAGCGTTCTATTAATACTATTAGTTGATAAATGTAATTTTAATATCTACATAATGAAAATGGACAAAAAACCAAGGCAAATTTTATTGCCAATTTACTTGGTAGCATTTTGAACTGCACAAGTCAATAGCTATAACACAAATATTAGTAAAATGTCAATAATATGTAAATCTATATATYGATCTGTGATAAATTTAAAATATTWAAATTCCATTTTATTTCTAGGCGATATTCGTTATAACTATCAACTGAGTAAAAAGTATGAATAACTTTTTGCTACTCTCTTAACAACACAGTGAGAACATTTTGACTAAAGTTCTGCTGTCTTTTAACCATAGAACAGAAACATTTAACAGTTGAAGCTAATGTTCGGTGGATATTGACCAACAACGTATATTGAGCAAATGCCGCAAAAGCTATAGAGAGTAGAATCTGCAAGATTAGAAAAGTAGAGCTGTTTATTTACAATTGAAAAAATCGTGTTTTTCTAAACTTATATAATATATTTGTAGTTTAAAGCTTAGAGAAGGCAACACAAGTTATGGCTCTATTTAATGTTACACTGAAAACGCCGCTAAAAGCTGAATTTTGAAGAATTTTTTTTCTCATCATATTTGCTTGAACTGTCCAACACGTATATTTCATATGTATTTTCAAAATTATCTTTAATTTACTCAATCACAATTTATCCAAATCAATAGTCTCTACCAATCAACAGTCAGAAAAAAATACTCCAAATTTGGGGCAAGAAATACACCAAACTCTTTAAATGTCTTCAAGCGATGGCCGTCTGATGTTCGGAACATGTTCAACTGCTCCATCCACCAAAATCTGCAGGTTTGCACTTTACAACCCCAACTTTTTCCAGAGCATTTAAAGCAGAAATACTGGCTGKGTATTTCTGCTTTAAATTATTAAAACACCCACTACTAATTTATTTTTACAACTAAATTGTTATGCCAGCAATAAGACAAGTTCTGTTACTGCTATTAAAAATTAATTCGTAAAATAGTTATATGGCGCCAGCCTTTACGTTGGTAGCAAACTTTGGAAATAAATTGATAGTTCTGTAACTTAAGTCCGATTCGGAGCCCGACTTTCGAGAATCAATTTGGATATAGTTTTGTAAGCCGGAATTCTAGATAAGACAAGAGCGCTGCAACTGGATGAAATTTTAATTTTAAGATTCTTGCGATGTACTCACTTGTATTGCCAGGTAAACTGCTGGTTCAATATTCCAAGTGATATAAAAAAAGTATTCAGAAAATTGGCATATAGCAGGTCATACTAAGGTTGGAGATGTGAATATATGGCTTTTAGTTTCAGAGTGTCGACATCATTCCACAGGAGCTTGCAACCATTATGGATGAAAAATTGATTTCACACAAGAAGCCAGAAAAAAAAATGAATATTTCCATTAAAATTCAAATCGCGAAACGTGGCACCATTAAATCCCATTCAAGTTCCCCATAATTGCACTCTGATCGATTGCTCCCCTCATTACAAACCAATAAGCATAAGGGTTGCCTTACGTTTTGACGGATATTTGAAAGCTTCTAAATTCTTTTAAAGCGGATCCGTTGGCAATAAGTCGAAAGCTAGCGATTCCGAACACGTACATCCCAAATGCCGAGGTCAATTTGTACAGCGAAAGATTATAAGAGCATAATAATACCATTGGCAAGTGACGGGTGCTGTTAATATTCGATCTTCAGGGGCGAAGGAAATGCCTGCTCAGAAAAGCGCTTGCCCTAATTCCGGAGGATATTTTTGGGCAATATAAGTATCGGTTAGTATCGGGAGATCTAAATAGTGCACAGTGATATGAACAAGAAAAAATGTTAACTCTGTAATTCCCAAACAAATTGATCCAACAGTGGATTATTCAGTTTATGATTATGTATATGCTGTGCCATTTGAGGTGTTAAATATTATATCTGCCGTCAATTTGAAACCTTTCCAGTCTTAATATCGTTCTTGCAGTAGAAAATATGAAAAATCGAAAAGACCCGCCAATTTTATTTGTAAGGGGGACACTTTAAAATAATATTTTTAGCCACCTTGTTTCAACCCTCTAGGGCGAGTAGATTTTCTTCGGGTTATTCAACGATTTTAACAGTGTAACCTGCTCTTCGAATCATTTGTATTCCAAGGAGGCTCAATACAATTGTTTTTGTTAAAAGTTTAATTGTCTCTACAAATTTGAAGTGCGATTATTCGAAACGCTCTGAACAAAACGCAACAAATTAGTAACTAATACAAAGAGAATTGAACGCCCTTTAAAAAGATGCTCCACTTGACCCACCTTCTTATTTAAGTTTCTAAGGATGACTTTTTTTCCTAGGGGGTTGAAATAAGGAGGCTAAAAATATTCATTTAAAGTGTTCCCCTTACAAATAATAATGACTGGTCTTTCCGATTTTTCATATTTTAAACTCCAAGAAAGATATCAAGGGCGAGAAGTTGACACCCGCTATACCTTTTTGTTCACAAATCGCAGTGATTCGTAGAGACAGAGGTAAAAGACTAAAAAACGAAGAAGGCTCCAATAACCAACCTGCAGTCAAACCTCACGTTTTTGTACTTATATTATTATGCTCACGTTTTATTATTTAAATATTTACACTGGTAAAATAGCCTTAATCAGCACTTTCAAGGCAACTTTGGTATATTTGGACTTTTAGATGTAAGAAGACAACCGAGTTTTCCTACTTTGTCGACACCTGACTCTCGTGTCGGTAGCCATGGTACCTCGTCGAAGGAAACTTAAAATTGAGTGTTAATCTTCCTAAAAATAAATGATTAGAACGCGAATGAAGAAAATAATCAAGTGTTGACAAAGTAGTAAACCTCTATTTTTTCGTTCCAATTTGTCGAAAATTCAAAACCTAAAGACTAGACTTTTAGATGCGGTTCATCAATACTTCAAATACTTAAATAAATAAAGAAAGTTAAATCTGGCGGATGATTTCAAAGTTGCAGAGGAGGCAAACATGTTAAAAATTGGTGCTAATAGCTAGTTCTAAAGATTACAACAAAATTGCAGAAGCAGGTGCGAAACTTTTGGATATTGACATATATTGATATATAAGAACCTGAGTTTATGTCTTTTCAGATTTGCAAAACTAAACTTACTGGCTGATAGAAAAATGTGTTCCTGCTGATGTCCATGAACATGAATTTATCTATACAATACATTACTGCAGAGTGGTCCAAGTATTCCTGAGCAAATATTTCTCAACGTCAGAAGGAAATGCATGCATTATTTCAGTGTTAGTTTATTTGTATCTATTATAATTTGCTTTAGTTGCTACGCCAATGCTGAACTGATCTGAACTTGAAAAACTGTATACACTTCTTTCAATTATGTAGGTGCTAGCTAAGTTTTATTTAAACTTCGTTGTTAGACTCATCGATTATTTTATAGTTTGTGTTCGTTCATTTCCTGATTCAATATTTTGTGTCTTGAACTACTGGTTCCAGCGATATTCGATATTCTGACCTTCCSGTGCTTAGACACAGCAAAATTATTATTATTATTATATTCATTATGCTGTGGCTCAGAAGTTAAATACCAGAAGTCAKAAATATACACCTGTTTAACTAGTAAATTAAATACGTTCAGAGAGCTCGAAAMTGTGTATTTCGTACCTTTWAGCAAACYTTATCTWATCCCTTTCGTYGATGACAAGATCAGACYATTCGGCTTGTTTTGAATTGAATGTTTTACMAGCTGRAACTACGATAATGCTAAATGRTCTTATTGCTTCAATATCAACTTAGGTTTAAKAYRMTWTMRACTSMWGTTYYWTSAACAGGCTGTTTTCATTGGCATATTGGCAGCATAATTTTGTAATGATTTCTAAAACTATTTTGGCCCCCTAATAATGTGGAATTAAAACATAAATATGTTGAAGACTTTGTGAATAAAAATTTATAAAAATAAAAATTTGAAGCGAACTAGCTGAAATTAAAATTMAAAYTCCTTTATCTATGTTAAAAAGATATAACTTTTACATACGTCAGTAATATTGATAAAATTAAATAAAATACAATTAATTAGATAAACTGATAAACACAGTGACAGATACGATCAGAGCGACAGACCAAACTCAGCCTTACATTGAACATCAAGTCAGGGTTCAAAAACCAATTGGTGAAAAACCAAAAGAAACTTTGGCAGCTATTCACACACAAAGCAGTAACTGGTTTAACTTCTGAAGTGCCAACTCATATTCATTCGCAGAATTCGTGGCAACATATATACATATTTACCGAACTCAAAAGATGATTTTCCACACCTGACGTGATGTTATCGAGTAAATCGTCACGGTCGTGCCCCTAGATTCTGAATATTGTTTAAATCACCTTAAATAAATGATAGCAAATAATACAATAAACTTTATCATATTTTCCAGACTGATAAAGAAATCGATGATAATACTTATTATTTATTATTAGACACATTTCTGCGATTAAATGCGAATTCCATGACACGACATGGGAATCATACAGTTTGTTATAAGATCTTAATTAAAAGTACACCGACAGAGCTCGAACTAATCGGTTTAGAAACCCATACACTATCTATATCTGAACCAAACCTAAATTGATAACAATTCCTAAGCTACTATAATTTACTTGTATGCAACATTAATCTAAATACGTTTTTGAGTCTTTAAATCCCCTAATCTGACGATTTAGGCAATGAACACAACCTATTTAATTTAGTCGTTTCTATCGTCCAACACGGAGTTAGGCAGATTGAATTTGAATGAACTGTCGCTGAATGTATTCGAAGCATCTGACCCATGGCATTAGTTAATGAAATAATTTGAGAAATGCCCTATTTCTAATTGAATTTGGCGTGGTAAAGTCAGTCTAAAGTTAGAATTTGCATGGTTACTGTTGAATAATTAAATTAAATTAACCATTTATTTAGTATTTGGTGCGTTGTTTTTTTATCACCAGTTTACTACCATGATGGCCGAGTTAATGATTTCAGCCTATTGGGTGTGTAAATGTAGTAATTAAAAATTAACATGGTTGTAACATTTTATTAATACAGATGCACTAAGTGTCCCCGGGTGTTAATCCCTACTACTATTAATCAATTAATAAATTAACCGCCTCGTGTTAATAATTATTAAACCTAATGTTTCTCCAGCGTCTGCGTCAACATGTGTTGATTGTGTTCATGACACGATGTTTTGAGGAGACGAAATAATCCACCTGCCTGGATTCCATAAAAATCCATTTCCCAGACAAAAACAATGGCGGGAGCTCATATTTCTTATTGTGAAAAACATCGGAACGCATTTCCATCAGTCCCGGAAATATTCTCAAGCTGATATCGATAAGAACTAATTCAAATTGAGTTGAAATTGATACTGAAACTCCGTTCCGACTCAATGAAATCGATCCTTCAACTTTTTCTTATTTCAAGACTTTAATTTAGAAGTGCAGATAAATGTTTGGCTTATACATGACGATAGATAGCTTAATATGCATATTCAATGAAGTGAAAATTTATTTCGAAAGTTACTTTCGCAGCTCGATTTCGCGTAGATTTAAATCACTGAGCTTTTTGCTCGAAAACCATGAACGTTTTGTTTATTTAAACGTTGAACAGGAAGACATAAGTTCTTAGTCGTACGGAAAGGCAATTCAGTCGATTCGACACCTGGTTACAAAGTTATTTTGGAAGAGAAAAAAGTAGATTGGTGTAAACCTAATGAGCCAAATTTAATGTGTGAATTATCTTGAACGTCAATAAGATATGAGAAGAGAACCTGAACCAAAATCAAACCATACTCCAGTTGTTAGAAAATATCTAACGAAAGCATTCGTACCGTAAGTATGGCAAAATAAATGATCTGCAAGGATTTTTTTAAGTTAAACGTGGCAAAAAGGTTAAGATAGCAATGACATTTATTTCCCTACTTGCTACACCTCTTTATTTACCTATTCTTCAGTTATTTGCAGTTGGTCTAGCTAAGTCGCTTATTTTCTTGTTCTTTTCAATTGTTCTTCTATTACAGTTTTGTTGTTTTTAACTAAGGTGTTTCGTGTATTTTTAATTCTTTTAATTCATTTGGCTTTAAGTATTAGTAAGTAAGGAAAGTAAGGTAGTAGTAAGTTAAGAAAACTTGCTTTGCTGTGGTTGAAATTGATACAGTATTAATTTTAGTTGAAGTTGGACTAGATTCTCTTGGACAAATAAAGAAGAGCTCTTTTACAGGTTACTTATTTTTCTCAAAGAACAGCAGCTACTAGTTCGTTATCTCCTCATTTGTGCCCCCTAATCGGCTCTGCATCTGCTGTGCACACTTGAAAATTACGATCCAGAACCCGATTCTTCATTTAATATAAACTATGCTTGAAAGAAGTTCCGGCAAGTTAAACAATGTCAATTTTGCTTCAGCCCAAATAGCACTGCAGTCAAAGTTATATTTGAATATATTTCTGCTGCTAAATATCCTACATTTGGGGTTTTAAAATTTAATAGCAGCTTGGACTGTTATTGTCGTTTTATTACTGATACCACTCACTCTGTGTTTGCAATAAAACTTAATTTCCATACATGCCCAAATACGCAGATATTCGCACACAATCATAAACTTTATCGAGTCTATGCAGAACATGTTCTGGATGGTATTACAACACCGCACAGCCCATTTGTAGATTGTTTGTTAAATTCATGGATCATTTAGTATGTCGAGGACACAATTGGTGCCCAATAACATCTCTATTAAGCGCCATATTAGATAAATCGGAAAGCGACCGAATTACAGCAGTTTGGGTTTGAGTGCTTTGGATTACCAGATTTATATGAACACTACGTCGGATTGCTTTTAATGTAATATTTTAGCAATTAGCCTACGTTCAAAATAATTAATAGTTTAAGCCCCGTTTCTGGAAAACCAATAGAACTACTAAATAATTTCTAATAAACATCAGTTGCAATCCTTACAAGTTCCTTCTGTTTGCAAACATTTTTTAAATTAGGGTTTGAATAAAAATGTGTTGTAAGCTAGTGGCAACGTGTCTACTGAAAACCAATAGAAACGATCCCATTTGATATGCATTTTATCGACCGATATTCTATTAAATTTTAAAATTTTTCTATCCCACCGCCACAGAAAAAGTGACACAACTCAAAACTTAAATCCGGCAAAAGAGGAAAAGCGGCACTATTAGTAATGACTGCGCTCAATATTCCAGGTCTATAAAAATGAATGCATTTAAAATCCTTATATCTGAGCAGTCCGGACGAAATTGAATGCTTTTTCACTATGCTAAAATGAGAGAGAATTCGGTGAAATTCATGTTGAAAAGAGAAAGAAAGCACCAGTCTGCTTTGAAAAAACCAAAGGCTAGAAATATTTCAATTTATAGAAAATTAGATAGTCGAGTGCATGGAGTTGAGTCGAGTAAATCACAACTCAAAAATCTAAGCCGATATATTTTTAAAGCGTTGATTTATTAAGGTCAGATTTACATCTTTCATACGGTATCACATTTTTTGAAATGCGGTTTTGCTGCTATTGGTAGATACAAGCTTTTTTTTGTGAGTTTCAATAAACGTTCAAACTGTTCTAAGGTTTTATATTGTATAAAGCTGCCAATATAAATCTTAAATTTAAAACCTTAATCGTAAGTACAAGTTGTTTTTTATTTTGAATTAATTTTTTGTGTATAAACAGATTCTGATAATACAATTAACCGGTTGTAACTGGAACTAAGGACTGAAATAAATAAAGAATAACGTATTAAGCAATTGGTTTCCTATTAGATATAAATGGCGGAAATCGAAAATATAAGTAATTTAGTACATCAAAAACGACACAAGCCAAAATCCGGAAAGTTTTTATGGGGTCAACAGAATTAAAATCAAACCTAAATTGTGTCTTTATGCCTACGAATCAAACCCCACTAAGGCCACCAATTTGATATACTAAATTAATTTTTATTTTTCCAATCCATTTAATGTTATTATATCTAACTAATTTAAAAACTTTGCTTTAAATCCGTCTCCTGAATAGTTCTACATTTTTCAGTTGTGACATTTTTCTTGAAAATGTGCTGATCACATACATTGAATAAGTTATGTTATTTATAGCTGCTCACAAGAATCATGTTTCCAAGAATTAAATTCGTAAATAAGCAAAAAGGTTGTACTCGACATGCTGAAATTGTACAAAATCGAAGTTCACAAAATGGGTGTGAACTGAACCCATACTAAAACAATCAAGTCTGATCAATAAATACTTGAGAATTATTGACAAAAAAATTAAATAATATAAGCGATGACGATGTGCTTCCATAAAAACTGTTCTAGGTGTAGGGACGATAC
>NW_026018874.1:0-8982 GCF_020466585.1 Dendroctonus ponderosae
GTGAGGTATGAAGCAATTATACTCTGCAGATAATCTTTGATACCGCGCTTTTTAAGCTTGCTCGTTATGAGGGTCCAGCTCGCGGAGTTGAACTCATTTTTAACATCAATACAGATCAGGCTGTTGATCTCACGGTTATGGTCTTTAATTGTTTTCATTACCCTGTATACAGCATCGACTGCCGACCTTTTTTTCCTGAATCCGTATTGATTGTTATGCAGCCCTCCCCTTTCGCCAATGTTCTCCTGCAACCTGTTGTTTATTATCGACTCCGGCACTTTGCCCGCGACATCCAGCAGGCATATCGGCCTATACTTTCTGTCGGTATTGCCCGGTTTTGTTGGCTTGTCTACCAGGATCAGCTTGGCTACCTTCCATCTTGCGGGGAAGTAACCGGTCTCTAATCACGCGCGTTTGCCATGTCCTGCCTGAGGGCGCTCATAAACCAGCCATGATCCGGCTTTTGGATGTATCTATGTTGCTCGTTGCGTTTCTTTCCCTTGATCCGTATCAACATACCGTTGTGGTCGCTGAGGTTCTCCTCCTCATGAAGAACCCGCCATACACATCCTCTCCTCGCGATGCCTCCGGAAACAAAAGTGACGTCGATAAAAGACTCGCCGTTATAACGCACCAGGGTCGGTTCTTGGCCATCATTCAGGAGCACCAGGACGAGAGACATAACCGCGTCAAACAGAAGCTCTCCCCTGCGGTCCGTGCGCTGTCCACCCCATGCCACATGCTTGGCGTTAAAGTCACCGCATACCACTACCGGGAGCTTGCATCCCTGCAGCGTTCTCCGGACATGCATTAAGAGAGCATTTAAGATCTCCTCATACTCGTTGATCATATGGAAAGCCCAGATATACACAGAGTAGAAACCGACGGATTCGCATTCAACAAACACAAAGTTTTTGCTCCTAAAGCTTGAATAGATTTTTGTCCTCCTTGGTTTACTCACACTCACTATCGCTGACAGCTATCTATTCCTCCCAGCCTTTGCTAGTCGGTGGACAAGGAATCTGTTGATGAAATAAAGTGGACACACTCTTAATGTATGAATAAAAGTATATTGATAAATGAAAAAGATCAACACAGTACAAAAGTAGATTTCCGAACACGAGAACGATTCTGTATCAGCAGCGATTTGACGACGACTGACTAAAAAGGTTGCTCTCGCGATAAACAAAAAATTATGCTGCCTAAGCAATATGGCTTTGTGGTACGCTGTGGTCCATAATATATATGCCTGAATTGAATATAATTGATAATATTAAAAGCATTTTGATTATAGCCTTATTCTAACAGAATCCTTCCCACCGACTCGCTGCTGCCTGAGAGCCCTTTTAAAGCTCGGGCATCTTGAAGTTCCAGCTTGGTGTCCCGCCTTGTTGCAAGGTGGACAAAATTCCCTTTCTTCCTTTCAGCCTTCCTATGACCAGCCTTTCCGCACTTGAAGCAACAGTCTTCCATATTTAACGCCTCGTTGTTACATGTCCTGGAATTATAGCCGTACCCCCAGCATCTGTAGCATCTTTCTACCGTGATCCTTTCCTACGCCCTGCAGTCGTTTATGCCTATTCGAATGTACCTGCGGCTGTTCAGTGTCTCTGAGTCATCTATTTCTACCCTTATTACTGCCGTCTGTCCCCCGTATGGTTCTCGTTTAGAGCCACCCTGGCCGTGTCCCATTTTGAGACGAACTTCTCCGACGACAGTTGTTTCTTAACCTCTTCCAGAGTGGTAACCATATCTAAGTCTCTGATAAAGAAGGTCTTCATACGGTTTCCTCCTTTTATCCCCATCTTAGGACCAAGGACATTTTGTACTGATTTTCTTGCGTTTTCAAGGTTTTCGTTTCCTTTTAATTTCAGCAGCAGGTTCCCGTTTGCTGTCTTCCGCACTTGACCTACTGAGGACATCCAGTCCTCTCTTTTTCGTACCTTCAGCTTCATAAGCATGCCTCTATAGGTGCTCTCTTCGGTAGCTTCTACAATAATCGTCTCTCTGCCTGTCCGGGGTTGGCCCGCTCGTAACCGTCAGTGAAGATTCGTAGAAGGCGCACTCTATAAGTTTTCAAAACCCGTGTGGAGACATCCCTACTGGGGCTACGATATATATCTCTGTAGTTTTGAGTTCCTGCTCCCGCTTCTTTGTCTGTTTAAGTAGGGCATAAACCTCTGATTCCGACCTATTTTCGTCGGTGCACAGAGCCGTTACCGTCTTTTTTCTTGTTATTTTCTCAGCTTTGCCTATTCCGCCACCTATATTAAGTTTAAAATCTACTAGCGTTAGGTACTCTCCACCATCGCAATCTATTGCTTGCTCCTCTTCTAGCTCAGGGTATCTATCCATAATTTCTTTGTTTAGGATGTTCCTACCACTTGTGGCTTCCGTTTTTAATTCCCTAAATAGAAAGACTGATAATAGAAAGAACCCTAAATAGAAAGATCCGGTCTTCCGCCGATGCAGGAACGCTCTTCCAGTCCATTGACCTTGTAGGCGGCCTCCGGCCACCTTCTTTTGCAGGTTTCCATGACACTTTCAAAGCGTTGGAGTTCTAGACCTTTCAGGGTCTCCAGCTGTTTGCTTCTGCTGTCCATCCTATACATTCCGCCAGCGAGCCTCTCGCCGGCAGCCTTGTTTTCTTCCTTCAGTTTTATGATCTCTTGTTTCAGTGCCATGTTTTCCTCCATTACTTTCGAGTAATGCATGCGCGTCTTTTCAAGGTCTCCCTGGATGCCGCTAACCACAAGCAAGGGTTTACCGTCTATGTCGCACTCTACTCTCTGTATAATCACACTTAGGTTTGCCGCTAAGGATTTCACCGTCCTATGAACATTCTGGTTGGCCTTACCAACCTAAAGGCTTTAATTGTCTCCTTCAGCTCTCCGGCGCTTGCTCTCAATTTGCTTCTGTCTCCCCTCTTTTTGGACTTGGTATGGTTTCCACTTGTGACAGGTGGCCACGTTTCCGCTTCTCCATTACTTTCGTGAAGAGATTGCATATATACCCTGCACTGGTTTCTGTCAGTGATGTGGATCTTTTGCGACCTTCGGATGGCTTCTTCTTAGTATCTCTATCTACTGTCCCGAACACCTTCGTCCGCTCGGCGTCAGTGAGGAGCTGGAAAGACCTCTCCTCCGAGTCGTCCCAGACAAGGTCTATCATCCCCGAATTACTCCCTCCCTGGAGAGTAAGCGGTGGGAACATCGGACCGTCCCCCACCGAGTTGCATCTCCTCGGGCTCGTGATTCGCCTAAAGAAGGCTTTCTCGCTCAGAAGCTTCCTCTCGGTAATATTATTCCGGTTCTCTACGGCCCTGGGGACCACCGAAGAGGCGGGTTTGCCGCAGTCGCTGGATGACGGTCGAGAGTGGCCTTTTTTTTTTTAGGGGTAAAAAATCTTCGAAAGACGCCCCGGCCTGTTATTCTATCGGCCGGGCAGTGTCGGATTCAGACGAGCCTACCGACTAAAAAATTCCCCCTTTTGTTTTGAACCTTGGGAACCGCCGTGAAGCATTACGTCAAGGTTATATAGGGTAGATTCCATGTTTGTTTTATGCGGTATTACTCCTGGTGTTTTTCTTTAGGAGTTTCGAATCTCCCTCTTTCTCTCCTCCTCCGCCTTGATCTTCATTATGCTTTGGAGCATTTTCCTGACGGCCTCCCAGCATGTCTCGTTTTCAATGAAGATGTCTCCTATATTGTCCTTGGTGACCTGTCTCTGGCAGGTTTGTTCGGCTTGTAGCCTGGCCGTTTTAAATCTTTTGCACTGGAAAATTGTATGTTCCGGCGTGTCTTGCGCGCCGTAGAACCAGCATTCGTCATTTTCCTGTTTTTTTATTCTTTTGAGAAAGCTCCCGAATACCCCGTGGCCCGTCATGGCTTGGGTGGTGTAGTAGTCGACCTCGCCGAATTTCCGCTCCGAATCGGTCCTGCCAGGCCCTCATTGTCGCTTCCCTAGCATTTGCCTTGTGCTCGCTTCCAAGCGTCTGCATCTCGACCCTTTCTCGTACCAGCAGGTCTAGGGGTATAGTTCCTGCTATTGCCTCTATAGCGATAGTCGGCACTGTTTTATAAGCAGAAGTAATCATTGTAGCTAGTTTTCTATTGATCCCAGTCATCAGGTTTGAATAGTGCTGGTATTTCAGGGTCTGATGCCACATAGGGGCCCCGTACAAAGCCGCAGATATTACAGTGCCCGCCAGTGCTCTTCTTTTGCTGGCCTTGGGTCCGCCCACCCTGGGCATGAGCCTGTACAGGAGAGTTATCATTTTGTTTGCCTTTTCCACAGTCCTCCTTATGTGTGCCTTCATTTTCACATTGCGGTCTAACATGACTCCCAGGTATCTCACGGAGTCGGAGGTGGCTATGGATCTCTCTCCTGTGTCCAGCACAATACCAGGGATCTTTCTTGGGGCGGTCAGCAGGACCGACTCGGTTTTCTCCGGAGCCACTTTAATTCCCATGCCGCGCAGGGTTTCGCTTACTCGCTGTATTGCTTGTGTCGCTCGTGTTTTTACCATGTCCGGTGTTTTGCCGGTAACGACTAAGGCAAGGTCATCTGCGTAGGCCACCGTCTCGACCCCCTTTCCAATGTCCACATTCAGGATTTTGTTATAGAAGATATTCCACAGCTTTGGTCCCAGAATGGAGCCCTGCGGTACGCCGCAGGTTACTGGGTATATCTCCCCTTCAGCGGTAACGATGCTTCTATCCCATAGATAAGATTTGACGATCTCGACGATGTATCTTGATATACCGCCGTCAGATAGAGACTGTATTATACCATCCCAGGGGGCCGAGTTGAAGGCGTTTTGCACATCCATTAGTATCATAATGCAGATTTCCCTGTGTTGGTATGCCTTCTTTTTTGTGTTGTCCGCTATCTCCTTGATTTTAAGGAGAGCACTGGTGGTGGACTTCCCTTTTGTGAAGCCGTACTGGTGGACGTGCTCCAGGCCCTTTTTTCTCATTTCGTCTTCCAACCTGTTCTTGATTAGAGCCTCGAATATCTTTCCCAGCTCGTCGATGAGGCACAGCGGTCTGTATGACGTTTGTCCCTGCGGATCCTTCTTTGGCTTTTCGGTAAGTACTAACCTAGCCCTCTTCCAGGCTGCTGGGAATTCTGCCTTCTGCAAGCAGTCATTAAGCAGTTTCAGGAACACCATCGGAGTTTCTGTGATGCATGCTCTCAGCACCTCCAACGATATACCATCCAGGCCAGGAGCCTTTCTCTTCTTTCTTTCCTTTAGGGCAGCTTTCAGCTCATCTATGTTGAATAATGGCGTTTCGTACCACTCTCCGGGTCCCGTTTCTCTGGGTGTTAGAGTTTTAATTGGGAATAGCTTCTTTATTTGTTGTATGGTAGTATGCTCGTCCGGGTGTTTTCTATGCCTGAGGTTTAGCCTTTTGGTTACTATTAAGTACGCCTTTCCCCAGATGTCATTTTCCAGCTCTGCAAGCAGTTCTCTCCATTTCGCCAATTTACTTGATCGGATTTCTTTTTTGAGTGCCGCCTTGCTCCGTTTGTGCGCCTCCGTGAGTTCTTGAATGTACTGATCCGTTTTGAGTTTTTTACGAGCTCTTGTCAGCTTTCGCCTAGAGGTTGTGCATGCACATCTGAGGTCGGCTATCTTGGCGCTCCACCAGTACACTGGGGGGCGACCCGAGCCGGCCGACCTCCTATGTYCATATTTGTTGAGGAGTCCAGTGATATCGTTGATGATTGTTTCTGGTGTCTCCTCCCGCTCGTTTTGGTGGCTGGTTTTCCACGCGGCCGTCAGCTCCGTGATCGCAGCAGGCTTGATGCTCCATCCTGTCTGGCTCAGTCTGGGCGTGGTTTCACCAGGTGTGCCTTGTATTTCAAATCGAATGTTATGGTGATCGCTGAAATTTTCGATCTCTGGCTCAACCCTCCATGTGCCAACTCTCCGACTCAATTGTTCTGATGCCACCGTGAAGTCGATTATTGATGTTCCGTTAGCATTCTGGAAGGTCGGCGTATCCCCCTCGTTTAAGATGACCAGTCCGTTGGTGAGGATCCAGTCCTGCAGGATCGCGCCGCGCTGGTTTGTGGTTTTCGACCCTATTAAGTTCGTTTTGGCATTTAGGTCTCCTCCCATTACCACCTGTTTTCCCCCATGCCTAATTACTTTTTTCATGTTTTGGAGCAGCCTCTCGAAGTCTGCCACATTTCCGTTTGGGGAGAAGTAGCACGAGATGACAACGCAATTGCTTAATTCCACGTGAACAAACCCCTCTCCACATCCGCTCTTGAGAACTTTATATTTGTTGTCCACGTTTATAAAGCTATCCCTGTTGTCATCGTGGTAGTCAATTAGGCTTTTTCCATAAGGCTCTTGTCCAATGACCACATTAATTTTGTCGTCCTTGGTGATGCGTTCCAGCAGGTCGTGGGCGATCCTGCATCTGTTTAGGTTAATCTGAAGAAATGATATAGTGTTGGTAGTTTTAAAGTAGGGTGGATTTATCATTTCCTTTAATCCGGGGTTGGTCCACTTGGCTCGTCATTTTCTTGGCATTGTTGTAATTTAGGAGCCGTATCGCTTTCCTGCCCGTAGTCTACCATTGTTTGTTGATGCTGCCTCTCCTTTCTTTTGTAGATCGGGCAATTTCTATCTCTTGCGGAGTGTTTTCTGTCCTGTGCATCATAACCGGCCGCCTTGCAGTTGGGGCAGTCTGGGTTTTCCCGCTTGCATTGCCCTCTTTCGTGTGCCTGCCCGCAGAAGTGGCACTGAGCAGCAGCGCGACATTTCTTGGCCGCATGTCCAAATTTATTGCAGTTGTGGCATTAAGTTTGGTTGCTGTTTCACTATTAGCCTTTGATTTAATATCGGGGTTCTCGTCTAACATGGTTTTCAGGAGTTCCTCGTCCGAGTATCCTTTTGCTACGCCTGTAAGTTTAATTTTCGGGTTTTGCCTTAATATGCTCTTAGTTTTTATTTCGGCGCTAGTGTCGAGTTTTCGTTCTACCTTTTCTTGTTGTTCCTTGTTACGGTAAACTATGGCAATCTTATTGCTCATAGTTTCGGTCATGCCAATAACTCCCCCGGTGGCTGACACCACTTCCTGTGCGGTTTCTTTTATTTTTTGTATTATGCTCTTGGCCTGTTGCCCTTCCGGGATTTCCACCAGCGTAATGTATCTTTCCTTTTTTTCAGGTGTCTTCCAGGGCTCTTTTGGTTTCTGAGGATTGCTTTCGGTTCGTAAGCCTAGTTTCGACACATCAGCGTATGTTCTTGTTTTGTCCCTTGTCTCCTTGGTTCTTAATTTCTTCCTTGGTCTTACCGCTTGGAATTCTCCTTCAGTATCAGTGGGTTTCTCGGTCTGAGTTTGTTCCGTGTCTGTATCGTTAATGTACGCAATCTGGTAATCCGCCGTTGTATGTTTGATTTTCCTTTGTTGTAGTTGCGTAGCTTTCCCTTGCCAGGCTCGATTTAGAGTGGTCCTTTCTCTGAGGTTTTGGCCGTCCTCAACTATTTTATTAAGGGCCTGTATCTCATTTCGCATCTCGCTTATTGCTACTGTTTGCATTTTGATGGTTCTCTCAATGTTTCCCTCGGTTTTTAGGATTTTCTCCTTGCTCATACACGTTAATATCAGGTCAGTGAGCTCCTGTACATTTTCCTTGACTATTTTCTGTTCATCGGTGTTGAAAATTATCTTCCCCCCTGCGTATGTGTGAGATGTTGCTTTAATAATGGCATCTCTTGCCTCTAGTGCCCTCTGGATATTTTCTCTTTTGGTATCCTCCTGTGTTTTTTCGGTGTCCGTATCCGACACATCTTCTGAGACTGTGCTTTCCCGTTGCTTTGGTTTCGCCCAGGCGTGCGATTTCATCAGTTTGTTGCTGGGGGTGCCATATATGTCGTCCTCCTCGGTGTCTGTTGCCAAATTCCTGTTTATTAGCTCACCTGCAGCTGTTAGCAAAGCTTTGACCTGTTCCCCCTGTTCCGGGGTTAAAGCCTTCTTGCGCTTTGGTCTGCTCAGGTCCGGAGTTTTCTCTATATTCTGTCTAGTTGTTGGTGGTGACCGTGCCAGAGATCTTCTTTTTGGAATGTTTTCTAGGGTTCTACTATTTTCAGCCAGCTCCTCCCAATTGGCACTAGTGTCCATTTGTTTCCTCTTTGTGTTTGTCTCTTTTCCTTTGTTCATGACGCGGTTTTATTTACCGAATTTTGCATACGTCCGCGCGCCTGTATCGGGACCGTTTTCTCGGCCCGATTTACCGACGTCCGCGCTGTTTCTTATCTCGTCCTCGCTTGCATTTTTCAATCTATTCGCTCGAAAACGAAACTTTATGTGCTAAAATTAGCTGGATATTTGCCTTTATTTCCTTTCAAAATAGGCTCAACGGGCACTGACCTACGTCCAGATGTCCAGCTGTTCGATGTAGGAAGTTGCACTGGCTAAAGACTGGGCACTAGTTGCACTTACTTCATGTAATTAAAATATGTATGATTAAAATTTAAACGCCTAACTATTTGTGTCCACTGTAGAGCTCGCACTTTAATTGATTGTCCCACTAATTAGTAAATCTCTTTCAAATTAACCACTTTGACCATCAAAATACCAAGTTTGCCGTTTTAATTTCGTCTGAAATTATTCCGCGCTCCCGCTGGCAGAAATGTCGACCGTTCGCTGTGAAAGCTAAGACGCGTCGAGAGTGGCCTGCGACGGCAACATCTAACCCGACCGGTACTGGGGTATCCCTCCCCTGCACCGTAGACGATTTATCCTTTTCAAGATCCATTTGGGCCTGGTCCAGAATGCGTTTTATAGCTGTCCGCCAGCTTCCTTGTCCATAGCCGAGGCCATCCCCCCTCGCGTCAGCCTATATGAGATCTGGTTTCCCATCTGGTTTACCGGTGCTCACCTGCTTAGAGGTGCGAGTGGGAGTTGGGTGGCCCAAACTAACCCAAACCAACCTGCTAACAGACTATTCCAGGCTGGTGAT
>NW_026018875.1:0-8973 GCF_020466585.1 Dendroctonus ponderosae
AGCATACATCGGCACCACAAAACGAAGCATAAACACTAGGATCACGGAGCACAAACGAAGTTGCAGATTGGGACAAACGGAAAAATCAGCAGTAGTGGAGCATGCACTACTAGACGGCCACCAAATACGCTTCGACGAAGTTGACATTCTGCACCAATCGGAAAGATACTACCCGAGACTCACCAGGGAGGCCATCGAAATATTTAAACACCAAAACAATTTCAACAGAAAAGAAGAAATTACGGAACTCAATCCAGATTAGAAGCGCGTTTTGCGCCAAACAGCATGCGCACCGAAGCGTTGGAACCCCCACCCATCCCCCGCGCATGAGCACACACGGCTGGGCGGCATAAATACGACTGGGAATCCAGCAGTTGAATCATTCTTAGTCGGAAAGCACGGGAGATCACTTCGCCCACTGCCTCATAGCCTTTGAAAATGTCCACCGCAGTTGTGGACGAAACGTCAGGAAGAAATTTCGATAGACCACGGCTTCAAAGCCCGGAAAACATTTCTAAATGTAATCTGACCGGCCGTGAAAGCCTTCATAGTCTATATAAACGATAGCCCTAAAATGCTTAGTTACGGATTTACAGGATGTTGAAATTTCGGAAAAAAAATTTGAAAAAAAGCGGTAAGGATTCTAAAGTAGGATTTGTGTTAGTTGGGCCAAACTGGACACATTCAAATGTCTACGATTTTCAGTTTCTCTGTGTTATGAACTGATATCTACTTAAAAGTTTTCATATAATTAGAGTAATGTATGCAATTAGATTGATATCTTTGCGGCTCCAGGAAAATCCATAAAAATATTCAATATTAGGAAACGTAGGAACGACAGAAACAATACAAATTAAAACGATACAGATTAAAAACGAGTAGAGAATAAACGGATTGTTATCATTTATAAAGAAAGAAGTTTTTAAGGAAAGTTTTCGAAAATATAATATTGCATAATACAATATTTAGTTTTGTTGTCAGCTAATTTGCAATTGCGAATAAGCTTGGTGCTTATTAATTATAGCACTGACAACATAAACCGCAAACTGCGAAGGATTTGTCGGTTAATAAATATTTACTGGTCACAGTGTGTAAACCACCAACTAAATCTAATTCCTATAGGATACTGTAATCCGGAGTAAGCGGCATAGGACATCTAATTAATTATCTCCACCTAAACTCCTGCCCAACAAGTTACAGTTGGGATAATTATTTTATTTTTGGGCGTCATAATAACCAGCAATATATAGTTCTACAGATAGAATAACTGACATTAATGATAACATTTGTACGAAATTTAAGTTGAATATTAACTAAGACGTGAAATGTACGGAGTGAACTTTCCTAAAGGTTAATAAAAATACGAATAATAATGAGAACATAATAAGGATCAACTCCAAAAAGATAAGGTCACCCGAAGCTTTGCTTAGATATTTAAATGTGTTTTTAATTAAATGGAAATTGCCGATTCCTAGTCCGTTCTAGCAACCGAGCGTTTGCGGTGAATTACTTTAGTTAGAGACATTCTGCTATAGTTATTTCGAATGGCCAAAATCGTTTAGGACAAGAATATCGAAGAACTCAAATTCAACCACCCCACGGAAATCTACAGTACATAACCTCCTTCCCTCCGAACTCGTAAGCAATTTATAGTGTCTGTTTAAGTGTGTATTTAAGTGTCGGGTCTCCTTTCTTGTAGAGTAGGATGATTGTGGATTCGTTCCAGGCTCAGGTATTTTTTGGGTTTTAAAGCAAGTATTGAAAAGTGTCTTTAGCTTGGGGACAATTGTTTCTTCTGCCTCCTTGACCATTTCTATTACTATGCCGTCGCCCACAAGGGCCCTGCTATATTTTGATGTTTTAAGAGCATGTTGTATCTCCTCCTCTGTTATTTCGGGGATGTCGACCCACCCCACATTTTTCACTTTGTTAAATTTAATCGTTTCTGGTTTATTTATTTGTGAGTTGTATAAGTCTTGGTAAAATTCCTTGGTGATCTTTAATATTTTCTTCTTATTTGTGGTTTCCCGGTGCTTGGAGTCTTTTACGGTATATGATATTGTTTTCTTTCAGAGTGCTGCTATCTATTGAGTCTGTGTTGTATTTAATATATCTTTCCGGCTTCTGTATGGATAATTTAGCTCTGACTATCCGGTTGTTGCTTCCTGTGTTGAAAGAGTGTGTTCTGCCGTCAGGGCTCATCTATATCAATTTCCTTTGCGTTTGTGTAACAAAGAAGGTGTTTATTGCATAAAGTCTTTTGTTTTTGAGAAAGTTGCATAATATGACAGTCCTCGTCGGTTTATGTCTCTTAGTCCTCGATTACCGATGAAGTGTTCGTCATCGGATAGCTTTTTCCCGACAATAGCGTTGAAATCGCCTGTTTCAAATTCGCCATGTCTAAGGGGTTTTAGGATGTACTGCGCCACGCTATCCTCCTGCGGGTTAGCCAGATCGAGGATTTTGGGAAGGAAAAATTTGGGTTTGGATGGACGAATGGGGAGAGGACAATGGTCTACCCGTATGGTATTGGGAGATAAACCAAGGCTCGTGTGGGCAGGGGTGCGTCCCTGAAGTGGAATAATATTACACCAAAAAAGATCCACTCTACCTCACATTGTTCACGCAGACGAGTTCAGCTTGCATAACCGGCAGAGGGGTTTAGTTGAAGAAATAAAAACATCGGTACAAAACTAGTCCACAAAATTTCCATCAAACCGACCATGAATCGCTGAAGTTGACGTGCAAAAACTTCTAAGCAACAAAATAACTCATCATCTCCCTTCATATCAATAGACTCACTTTAATGATGAGATTAATCACTGTCGATCTAACAACATCTGAAACACTAGTTTTCCAGTAGACTCGACCAGTTTTTTCAGTAGACCATTCTCTCGATCGACTGCATAGAATAATAAAGAGCAAACTACCACTTATTCGATATCCTTGGGCAAAATTCAACAATCACAAGTACAAGATTCAGGACAAATGTCAACGTTCAGACTCAACCACAGCGTGCAAATCTCAACTATAAATAACATGTGAGGCATGTGACTCGGGTGAGGACTCGGTAAGGAGCATAATATTTCCAAAAGATCATTTAAAAAATGTATATTTTTTTTTGAGGCAAGAACCGGTACAAATCGGCTGTGTTCACTGAGTTCGCTATTAAAAAAGCTACCTAATGCGTTATGTACTTTTTTTTGAGTCCATATGAAAAACAAAAGTTGATGATGGTTTCAAAGAAACGAAACGTTGGAATACATTTTCATCGACACTATCTTGTTGAGATCGAGGAGGCAGAAAGACCGATTGGGTCGATAGCCTTTTTCTGTAGGAAATAAATATTATTTATATATTATATATATTGAAATAACTTAAATTAACGAGAACGAAAATCCGAAAAACCCATATTTTTAAATATCGCAAAAGAAATACTTGATTTTCAACATGCCAAGCATATGGCCCCCTAATTGCGAAATTCCAATCTAACCCACTTCCTATGTCTTACCGTTTCGGAGATCCTCATGTAAGAATGTATCCTTATATTGTCCACCTTGTATATATTCATTAAATGTGTCACACTATATATTGCACCGTCTGAATTGAATCAATCTAGACATTTATGTATTACCTGTTTAAAGAATTTCACCTACGGCAAACAGTTTTCTTGTGAACGACCGGTTTGAAAATATTTTTCGTTTGGGTAATTGTGCTCATTAATAAATCAGGCTTGTTCAAGTAAACCTGACATGAACTAGTTCCGCTCACAAAATATTAAAACTATAATATTACGTGAAGTTTGGACGTTCTTGCAAATTCTGAATGAATATGTTTAGTCACGAAACACTTTGGTGCGGATATTTCTATTTTAGGCTTTTATGATATGCTTCAAATGGAATAACGTATATTGAAACTTTGGCGGGTTGATGATTAACCTTTGGCATTTCAGATTGAACAAATAAAAGGACGATAAGTCGCCTTAGATTTGCTGTTGTAGAAAATAGAATGCGATAATTTTTGAAAGGGTGAAAAAAGATTAATTGAAGTGCAGTTAATTAACTGGAAGGTCAGTGCTGCCAGGAAGGCTAGTAATATAATCGTTTGAAAATGAGAAGCTATCAGATTCATGCAATTTGTTAGTCAAGCAAGTTAAAAAGAAGACTTTCGAGTCGTAAAATGTATTTCCTTGATTCTTGTAATTTAATTTCTTTTAATAATCTTGGAATTAACTTTAGAGTATTTATCCAATGCGGAGACATATTTTCACATCTTAGATGCCCTAGACATACTTCTAATGTAATTTTCAATTACCTTGTTGCCGCCCGAAGTTTTCACGAGTCTCTAAATATTTAATCAATCAGTCGAGATATAATATTACATACAATAGTCTCTTCAAGTAAGAGGAAGCTTGACGTTTAGTGTGCTTTTATAGCTCGATTTAAGTTTCGAGTAAATTTCAGCTACATAAAATCCGTTTTGTGGATAATGGCTCAGTGCAGTGTTCCGTAAAACAGTTAATACGATAAAAAAGTTGGAACGCCGTCAACTATTCATATTTGTTCCATTTACTTCTTATTGATTAATCTCACATAAGCACGACACCGCTTCAAACCGAAAAGCAAGCAATTATAGTAAAAATAAATGTTGATGCTCCAGGTAGAACCAACAAAAATACTTCAAGTTAGGACACAATTATTTGCATCTATAAAATATTGATTAGTGGTCATTTATGGCTGTATTTGAAATATCATGTTTATAAACATTTAATAATGACTGAACTAGTTACCATTATTTAATTCTAAATGTAGGCTTTCCTAACAAAGTACATATAAACATGGTTATAATGACAAGCTAGGCAAATAACACTTTGAAAATATAAAACCGTTGTTTGTACTTGAAAAGTCAATGCATTCGCTGATAATGCATCAGTAGGTAATGTTGTGTGTTTATTAATTAATATTCCAGAAGCAATAATAGCCTGCGTGTAATGCATAATCGGCTCTTTCCTAAATAGTAACATAAATGACAAATAAATTGTTGATAATGAACAGGTTGTTCCTGAAATTAACTATAATACCGTGCCAATCATCATTTTTGTGAAAAAATTATACAAGTCGTTTTTGTGTTTACAAGTGTGTTGTTTAGAAACAATACTTGACTTTACTTAATTAAATTATCTCATACATTTGACAAACATAGTTTTAACTGTTTTTGGAGTTGAGCGAAGTTGGATATTAGGTGGATCGGAAGAGACACCGATGGCCGATTAATTGGCCACAAAGAGCATCCGATTTAACACCGCTAGATTTTTTTCTGCGGGGCTCTGTTCAATCAAAAGTGTATGTTTTGCCCGCCGCTCCGCTATTCAATGCAGCAGATTATTTTAAAAGCAAACCGGACACGATGCCCAAAGTAGAGTTTAATTTTTTAAAGAGAAATAATTTATGTGTTTGGGAAAACGCTCAACATTTGAACATTTGCTAAAATAATTAAATTAGTTGAATTATTCAGAATTAATATTTTTCATTGGTTTTTCGTCCTGAACAATTAAGAATCTGAATTGCACGGTATCGTAAATTAATATTTAGAAACTTATTACAGAAACTGTATATCTGACGAAAATTTTAAAAGAGGCAAACAAGTTTTAGTATTTCCACGCATTCAAAAAATTTCACGATTACGTCAAAACACGTAAATTTATGTATACATTGATGATTCCAAATTTAGCGAAAAGCGATTTAGGTATTTAGGAATTATTTGGAAAAAACGAAATTAATTTGAGAATTTTGGCGTTCCGTAGCGGCAAAATGAAGCAACATTGGATATAGGTAATTTTGCCTAGAACTTCTTATTTTCGGGTAAGGAATTGGTAGTTAAGCGTTGTACGTTCTTTTCAGGGATACTCTGCATATACAGGGTGGCCCATTTTAAGAGCCAGTCAAATATCTTGTACATGGGTGAAACACAAAACGTAAATTACTCGCAAACTAATCATTTCGGAACTACAAAAAAATTATTCTTAATCAGCACTGAAATTAACATACCTTTACAAATATTCACGTAAACTATAATATATCACTTATACGTGAGAAAAAAATTAAATACTGCAAAATCGGTATTTGTCCATTTTAGGTGATGCAAAAAACGATTAAATTAAATCCAAATATAAGCTAAAGTAGCTGCTGTTGCGTTGCAATTTGTAGCTTCAAATACCAGATTCATATCTGTTAGTTCTTGATGGATGCAGTTCTCCATTAAGACAGCATACTTTATTATTTAGCAATCCCGAGAAAGTCGGCTCATAGTTCTAAATTTCTCCGTGTAAAACATCATGAATGTTTGATTTTATGATTGACCGAATGCTGAAATGTAAAGCTGAATGTGAGCATAGGTGGATATCCAGCCTTAAAGCAATTTCCCAACTATCATCTTGAGACTTTCAAATCCTACTCTTAAAGCCATCTTCACTTTATGCGTTTAATCTTATTTATTATAGGAACTAACTAAAAGTTAGAAAAGCTGTTCTTATATTTGAGTCGGAATATTTGATATTTGAGCTAGATATAAAAACATTTGTAATTAATAAGTTGCAGCGTTCACTCTTAAATTCTTATTGTCAATACTTTATTTTGCCAACAGTTTCACAAAAATGACTGAACAAATGACTGAATATATCTTGATTCAAACGTGTTTAATGTTGAATGTTTTGTGCGGTTTATCACCCAGTCCATAATTTTAGTTACACTGTTTTTTAATAAGCAATAAATATCTCAACATTTCTGTAAAAACAATTGACATTTATTTATGGCAATAATAAAAATGTTTAACATCTTCCTTAGATTGACGGAAAGTCACCGGCAAATCTGGAGAAGTTACTGTGATCCAATATATTTCAGTTCTCGTTGTGCGGCGAAAAGAAAACTTTGTTTGCATCCATAAGCGTGTTCTTCTCACTTCAGTGGACAATCAAATGCGACATGTTCGATTTTGTTCACTTTCTCTTCCATAACATTCAGGAAAAGATAACTAAGACATTATTCATTAACATTTGATATCTTGCGCCCATTAAAAAGTTTAAATTTAAAAGATATATCACACATGTAACTTTAGGTGCCGTGTTTCAATATTTTTTGCAACCATCACGCTCATACCCCATTTGCCGGATTGTCACCTAAATCAGCACTAATGTGAAAGTAAACAAACACTAACTAAAACAAATCCACTATCCATATCACATGTGTTACAAAAACTGGAAACGGAACACCGTTCGTCACTTAAATTATCTGTAAACCTAAAAGCTTTTAACCATAAACTGAGCTCTGCCCCGAAAAACCACAAATGTAAGCCGATATTAAATTACAGGACTGCCTAATATATTCTGGAATTTTGTTTTAATTTCAGTTAGATATTTGCCAGTTAGGTTCATAGTACTCGCATGAGAAAATACTAATAATAGTTTAACATTTCTCGCACCGTCCGGATAAAATTTAATATTTGAGTTATTCAACCCTTGCAGATTTTAAACCCCCTTGTTATTTCACATATTTGAATATTCCAATGTGTTGTAATATGATCACGTATCCGGGAAATTTTTAAGTTACATATTTCTGCGGGTTAGCATTTCAATACGACTCACATAAAACATTTCAAAGTGATAGATAGTTGTAATCTTGTAATAGGATGACACTAGCTATAAAGTATTATAGTGTCTTTGTACATGTTTCATCATGTACCGACGCTGGTGGAAAATTTATAAAAAATAGTTTGCAATTCGTAAAATTCTGTAGCTGCAGAGTCAATGTCAATGATTTATTTTAACATGAACTTTTATTTAAATAATTTTGTTCGGTATATAAAAATGGATAAATTTGTTTCCCGCAATGTACCAAATCCGTCAATATGCGAAAATTCGTATGAGATAGTTAATCTGAGTGTTCCAGATATTCTCTCTTCAGGTTGACTTGCAATGTGCACAACACCTGAAGAAGAAAAACTTTGCTGTTTAGTTTTACAACGCATGTTTGCTGTTTGCTACTCTAAATAATGATTTAAATATGTTCAGATCAGTTTAAAAAAAATAATTAATTTAATGTTATTGTTGGCTTAATAACACGCGTAACTAATTCAAATGCTATAACACCCAGAAATCATAGGAAGTTTAGGTAAAATATAGACGAGAAGAAGATTATTCAATTTTTCAAGATTTTGACAAATTGTTTCATAGCAAAAAAACACAGGTATATTAGTACTTTTGTTCCAAGTGAGAGCTTATTTTCTAGACTAGAACTGGACTAAAAAGCATACACAAAAAATATGCTTAAATGTTAATTCATTTTTAAATGAAAATTAGCTTTTTAAACATTTTCACATGCAAAGCTTATATTTTATTTACACCATTCGATTTTATTACCATTATTTTTTTCCTTTCAGTAGTTATTTATATTAACACATATTTTTGTTTTTGTTTTTAGACTCTATTATTTTTGGTTTACCGATGCTAAGAATTTTTGTTTTAACTAAACTAAATCATTAGTTATCATCACTATTTCTACCATCAGCATAATTGTTAATTTTGAATGAAAAATTAAAAAAGTGACATGTTACTTTTGGAACCGCATTTTAGAACCTAATACCAAAGTGAACTGCAACGTTGTAACCTGTTCCAGAAAAATAACCGTTTAGCAAACCTATAATGTACGCTAACATAAACCTATCCTACTGAATTTTTATGTACTTATATATCGTTTTTATCTCTCATACTTGCTATTTTTGGTCAATTGCATTTCTTAAAGAATTTGAACTACTTTATAGGTGTTAGATTAGTCTGCATACTTAGTTTTAGTTTTAGCTGAATACATAGGCACCGACACAAGTTATACAATTTTATAAAGTAATTCGTGCACAAGTCGGATTAACGCGCCTCAAATAAAATTGTACTGGTAACACGCAGTTGGGATTAATATCCTTCTG
>NW_026018876.1:0-8908 GCF_020466585.1 Dendroctonus ponderosae
CCTCTTCCAAACGGAAGCAAGTAGCGACTTGAAATTTTCAGCATTTTTTAAAGATACTTGATTCTTCAGCTGACGAAAGTTACATAAAAATCACCCCGAAACTTGATTTTTGGCTACTTGGTCAATGTCGCCTTGAAAATGGCTGTTTTTACTCAACTTCGCTCTCTTCTAAAAAAATTCGCATCTTCCAAACGAAAGCAAGTAGCGACTTGAAATTTTCACCATTTTTTAAAGATATTTGATTCTTCAGCTGCCGAAAGTTACATAAAAATCACCCCGAAACTAGATTTTTGGCTACTTGGTAAATGTCGCCTTGAAAATGGATGTTTTTACTCAACTGCGCTCACTTCTTTAAAATTTCGCATCTTCCAAACGAAACCAAGTAGCGACTTGAAATTTTCACCATTTTTTAAAGATACTTGATTCTTCAGCTGCCGAAAGTTACATAAAAATCACCGAAAATCCTGATTTTGACAAATTTAAGAAATATTGGTTTGTCAATTGATGCTTTCACTCATTTAAAAATTCGCTTTTTCAAACTGAACCACTGAAGTGAATTGAATAATCTGAAATCTGCACGGTCTGAAAAAGACACTCGATTCTTCAAATGTCAAAGGTTTTATAAAAATCATCCGAAAACCCGATTTTTGGTAACTTAGTAAACGACGGTTTGAAAATCAACTGCGCGCTCTAATTTAAAAATTCGCATCTTCCACACTGAAGCGAGCAGTGACATGAAATTTTTAGCATAGTTAGAAGACACGTGACTTTATAGATATGAATATTTTCATAAAAATCGCTGAAAATTTTGATTTTTGGCAGCTGTTTAAACATCAAATGGATCTTACTAAACATCGGCGCTCACTCTTTAAAAAAATCGTATCTTTCAAACTGATGCAAGCAACAACCAACTGGAAATTTTCACCAGCTTTAGAGCAAACTTCGCTCTTAATACGGGGCAAGTTTTATAAAATTCACGTAAAATCCTGATTTTTGCGAGCTTTGTGAAAATCAATTTTACAATGAAAAATTCGCATCTGCCAAACTAGCGCCAGTAGCATTCGAGAATTTGACAAAATTGACGATGTGGAAAGTGTTGCACTTACTAGACTTAACAAAATCTCCGAGAAATAATGTCTGGAGTTTTAAGAACATTGTGCAGCACAGCTCTGAAACCCACTTAAAAGTTGCAAGGCAAATGTTGAAACTGTGAAGTTTTTAGTTTTTGTCTCTTTGGCCGCACTCTGTGGCACCTCATCAACATGTAAAAATGTACAAGAAACTGCCCTTAAAAAAACCCACAGGACCCGTCAACTGACCAAAAAAACAGTCACACAAGGAAGCAGCTGAAGCTGGTCATTTTTGTAATTCTAATAGTCATCGCGCAATCAATCGCTCGTAACATATTAACTTATGCAAATCGACATCAATAAACATATCAGACGAGGAGAGTAAATTGAAAGAAAAACCCGAATGATCTGTGCGTCGTATAAAGGAGACATTAGCCAGATTTGTGAGATTTTCACGATTTATGGGATTGTGTTAATAGGCGCACGATTGCCGGTCCCAATAAATTATAACAAATTGGCTGTAAATCAATTAAAGATAATTATCACAATGCAAGGCTGCAGCTCACAAAGCGGCAATTAAAGCTTCGCTTTGGGTCATTGGAAGATTGTCAAGCTAATTTGTGTGTCCATTGGTTTCAGGTGGCGAACGCCAACCAGAAACGGGCGCGAACGCGCATTACCGACGAACAGCTGAAAATCCTGCGGGCCCACTTCGACATCAACAACTCGCCCTCAGAGGACCAGATCCATGAAATGGCGAATCGCAGTGGGCTGCCGCCCAAGGTCATCAAACACTGGTTCAGAAACACGCTCTTCAAGGAGCGCCAACGAAACAAAGACAGCCCCTACAACTTCAACAATCCACCCTCGACCACGCTCAATTTGGAGGAGTACGAGAAGACCGGCGAGGCCAAAGTGGTGCAACTGAACAGCTCGTCGAGCAGCGGTGCCGACGAGGCAAACAAGAGCAAGGAGTCGCCAGTCGCGCCAACGATGGCCCAAGTTGCAGAGGTCAAAACGGAAATCAAAGAGGAACCGCTCGAAGAGCCCAAGTTCGAGATGCAAAAGCCCAGCGAGGTGATGGAGGAGAGGATGCAGAACTACTTCGGGCTTCCGACCAACTTCCAGCCGCCTCAAAGTCCCGCCACTTCAGTGGCTTCCACCGAGAGTCTCAATGTGTCCTCGCAGCCCGCTACCCCAAACAACATCACCCTCACCTCAATTATCGCCTCGCAGTTGAGCGACACTCTCACCAGCAGCACTTCGACACTCAACTTGGCCCCGCACGGGTTGGGCAGCAGCAACATGCTGCCGCCCCCAAAGGTCAACCAGCAAACGTTCTCCAATCCAGGCCTGCAGGGGATGCTGCCGCTCACATCCAGCAGATGTCTGAGCCCCAGCCGCGACTACAGCAACTCGGGCAGTCAAGGCTCGGGCGGCTCAACAGGAAAAAGGGCGAATCGCACCCGGTTCACCGACTACCAAATCAAGGTTTTGCAGGAGTTCTTCGAGAACAACGCCTACCCCAAGGACGACGACTTGGAGTATCTGTCCAAGCTGCTGCAGCTCAGTCCCCGCGTGATCGTCGTGTGGTTTCAGAACGCTCGCCAGAAGGCCCGCAAAGTCTACGAAAACCAACCGGCCGTCGAAACGTCGCCTGGCATAGATGAGAGCGGCGCCAATCGGTTCCAGAGAACACCCGGATTGAACTACCAGTGCAAAAAGTGCATGTTAGTGTTCCAACGGTACTACGAGCTGATCAGGCATCAGAAGACGCACTGCTTTAAAGAGGAGGACGCGAAGCGGAGCGCCCAGGCTCAGGCGGCTGCCGCACAGATGGCAGCCTCCTTCAGCTCAGAAGACTCGAACTCGAGCACGGCCGTGGAGCAGAACCAGGCAGCGCAAGGCCAGCCGCAGAACTTGATGAGCAATCAGAGCCCGGGGCCCAGCAGCCCACTCAACTCCAGCCAGGGCAACTTTGCGAGCTCGTCTCCCACGCCGTCTGAGCCCAAGGAGGGCAGCTTCCAATGCGGAACCTGCAACCAGGTGTTTCCGCGCTTCGAGCAGTTCAAAGAGCACGAGCTGGTCCACTTCATGAACCCAAACTTGTTTCCCATCTATGCGCCCGACAGCCCCTTTGGCATCTTGCAGCAGCAGGCGCATCTGCAGCAGCAGATGAACGCCAGCATGGGCGAGGCCAAGCAGGCGCCGCCCAACTTCCCCAACCCCTTGATCGACATGCTGAACAACGTCACTGGACAGCGCAGGAAGTTCGACGAAATCGCGGACGGCGAAAGCGACACCTCAGATCAGCCGAAAGACAAGCGGCTCAGAACCACCATTTTGCCCGACCAGCTGGAATACCTATACAAAAAGTACCAGTGCGAGAGCAACCCGTCCAGGAAGATGCTGGAGAACATCGCCAGAGACGTGGGGCTGAAGAAGCGGGTGGTTCAGGTGTGGTTCCAAAACACTCGGGCCCGCGAACGGAAGGGCCAGTTCCGCGCCCACTCCCAAGTGATCAACAAGCGATGCCCGATTTGCCACGCCCTGTTCAAGGTGAAGAGCGCCTTCGAGTCCCATCTGACCAGCAAACATCCGGAACATTGCGCCCGGGGGGAAATCAACATTGACGCCCTGCCCGATGAGGAGATCAGTTTGGAGAGCGCCCCCAGCCTGTCGGGGGGCAGCGACACCAAGTTCCAGCCGCAGCAGCCGCCGGCGCACCCCAATCTGGCTCCTGCAGGACATTCGGCGCGGAACAAGCCCAGCGCCACCAACTTCGGGCCCTCGTTTTTCGAGGACAAGATGAACCGCTTCTTCAACGAGATCCAAATGCACACGGCCGGCACCAACGGCGAAAAAACCGAGATGAAATCGGAAAAGGCGGAAAGTCGTGAAGCTCCCCTGGATCTGTCCAAACCGGTGGACCTGTCCAGGCCAATGAAAGTGTCCATGGAGCAGGGCGGGTTGTGCGACCCCGGGCCCTTGACTGACCTGAGCGAGCGGTCGCTGTGCGACGAAAGGAGCGACTCCATGTCGGAGACCACTGAGTACATTGATGACGAAAGCAACCCCACTTCGCCCGCCAGCAGCACGCAAAGTCTCAGCCAGCGGCAGATGAGCTCCTGCGGAGGCTCGCAGGGCGGCAACAAGCGCTACCGCACTCAAATGAGCTCAGTGCAAGTGAAGATCATGAAAACTCTGTTCGTCGACTACAAAACGCCGACGATGGCGGAGTGCGAGGGCTTGGGGCGCGAAATCGGCCTGCCGAAGCGCGTGGTGCAGGTTTGGTTCCAAAACGCGCGTGCCAAAGAGAAGAAGGGCAAACTCGCCTTGCACAAGGTTCTCGGACAACCGGACGGCGACAATCCCACCGTGCCCGACGACTGCAGGTTCTGCAGCTTCAAGTACTCGCACAAGTACTCGATTCAGGATCACATCTTCACCAAGACTCACATTGCGAACGTTCGCATGTACTATGAGGCGCAGGCGGCGCAGGCCGGCAAAGACTCGCAGGACGGCAACGAGTTTCAAGTGCCTCAACTGCCCAGCTGCTCGGGCAGCAGCAACACCGACCCGAACAACCCCCAAGGTGCCGGCCAGCAGAACAACAACACCCATCATGCGGACTATTTGCAGCAGGCCGCCAAACAGCAGGAAGACAGTGCAGCTGAGAGCCTGTTCCAACCGTTCTACGCCAGCAACTTTGGCGTGCAGAACCAGTACGTGCACCACGCGATGTTTGGAGCCAACGGTAAGTTTGTTGTTGTGGTACTTTCAGCAATTGCGGTTTCACTGGTTTACTGGCTAAGCGCCCAAGTCGACGGACAAATTTTACCTACAAATCAAATACGGAACCTTTCTTGGAACGGGGCCTTTCATACTGAAATTCCTCTTGTTTTGTCCAAAACGTCCAAACAAAGCAGCTGTTTACATTATGTTGATACTGATTGATAATCCCGCGCAGGTAGGCGAAACCCGAAGCGGACACTGTGTATTCTAGATCTTACCTTCCACCTGGTCTAACTTAGCTAACTTGCGAACAATTGACAGCCCGTTTGGGGCTGTAGGGTAGTTTTTCATCATTAATTCCCTTTGTGTCGTTGCTGCGAATGTTGACGAACTTTTATAAAAATCTTCGTTTATTTCACGCTTGAAACGATCGAAAAATTCGGTCTTGTTGTCAAAAATCAATCATCAATCGGTTTTCCGGTCTTTTTGAGACTTTTGTCTCTCTCGATACAATGGCAGTGATCTTCCATTCGAAGACACTCTTTTGGTTTAAGCCAATAACAATGAAGGGGCTGATGGATTTTTCCAAATTTATTTAATTACCTTTGGTGTGTCCTTACCTGGGGCTCAAAGCTCAGTCTATTGTCCAAAGCATTTGTCACCGCCACAGTTTTCCCGTTATTTCAAAAATGCTAGGCAATATTACGGTTTGATTGACCAGCACGGTGGAGAATCTTCTACATAAAAACAATTTAGACTCAAACCGGTTGCAAACTCGCGCAGTTTTTCCTCGATCTCAAGCCTTTAACAAAACCGCTTGTCTTGATCTCAACCGAACATTTTTCGCCAAAAACACGCGATCCAAAGATTCTTGGCATCAAATGAAGGAAAACGTTTTTCGCACTTTGAGACCATCGTGCAAAAGAATTTCTTCCCGATGTTTCCAAAGCACCAGTGGCTTGCATCCTCAGGCAAAATCAAATGCTTCAGTCGGACTTCCATTGACTTACACCCAAGTTTTTCACAACATTTCAGTTGGTAGCGACTTCAAACGCTGAAAATGGTTGGAGATTCATTAATGCCTGTGAAACACATCTGAGGATGCAAGCTGTTCGTGCTTGCGATGATACGTCAAGAAGAAATTATTTCGCGCAACGTCCAAAAAAATTTCACAAACTGTTTTAATGAAAACTCTGTTGCGCTGTGACAAATTCTGCACTTTTCTCATGCATCTCTACTACTTAAAACCGGAATTGGGTCGAAAATGTGCACATTTACACTTATCTTCAATAGCTTTTTCTAATGCTCTGTATGCGGACCATGAGTCGTACGTTGTACAGTTGTACAGGGAATTGCCTTGAAGATGACCCACAATAACCTCGAAACGCTAGGCCGTTTCTCAATAGTCGCAGCTGTTTACAATTTTTCGCTACTTTTTAGCAGAATCTAATGCAACAACTGCTTAGATTTGCGAACAAACTAACTTTTCCATTGCAACCTCGATTGTCTATGGGGGTTCAAACTCGTCATTAGCACATGCGGTCCCTTTCAGGACTAAAATCAAAAGACACAAAAGCCTCTATTAGTTTAACCTTCGTAAACTTGATCACTTTTAGTTAAGTTGAAAAGCCTTTGAGGCGAAGATTCGCCAGTTAAAATTGGGATTTTGCCACTACCTGAACATGCTTTATTGGCTCAAAACAGTGGCTTGAATGCGTAGACAATGGGGGTTTCATTCGCGCAGATTCTCTAGATGTGTTCACAGAAATCGAATGGTTCAAAATGTTTCAAGCTTGCGACGATCTGCGCGAAGTTTCCAAGCTTCTGCACATTTTTTTAATATTCAATTTGATACGAGGGCGTGTCGTCAATATCGGCCAATTATCGATTCAACAGTGACGCCGGACAGGAGAGAAAAGAATGACCAATACGAAATGCAATTTTAATAAGGCAGGACATGCATATGAGCGAAGCCCATTGTGTTTTATGTTAATTGCAAAAATGTTATTTATTGCCTCGGCCGATCGGCAGTAAAGTACACTGCCAATAATAAAGGACGCCACCCATAACTAATATTTCGCACGGGGGGTTTGGGTTTTTCAGTTTTATTGCGATAAATTGCGTTTTTTTGTGGTTGAACCACCACTCATGGAACCGTAGGAAAGCTTCTCGTGTAAATTAGCTTTCTCAGTAAAATTATTGATTGAATTCGCAACAAATTGATACATTTAATAAACTAAAAGATTTGCGATTGACTGTTTCGAAAATGCACGGAAGTTTGCGGCTAAAATTCAACCAAAAGTGTCTTTTGCATTCAGGTCTATCTTGTTTAAACTTTTACACGGGCGATTATCATAAAAATCTCAAAAATTAGGTATCTATAGGAAACCTTCCATGGGCAATCACATGTTGCATCTGCTCCTGATATACCTACAGGGTGTTTCATTTAAATTAAGCCGTGCTATTACCGTTCAGCACGTTTGCACACATTTTTTTTCCATGTATGGGGGGCTGGTCTATTTTTCATTCGCAAAGGTGGAAGTTGACTTCGAAATTCGTCATTTTTACAAAACACCGAATGTTTGCTAATGAGGTCTCCTGAAATGAAACTGGTGAGTTTTTTGACCCAAACGTTTCTCTAGCACGCAAGACTTGAAGCTTCAGACTTCAGTTCTTCAAGTTTTCGGTCACAAGAAGCGTCAAGGAGGAACATTTACAGTTATCGAAAATCAATCTGTTATCGATTATGCCCTTAATTCCGACAAATTGACTACGGAGTCCCCACTGTTCAGAGCCAGCAAGGTTTTACTGGTACCGGAACCAAACTCGGCGCATTGTTCTATCTTCCAGCCTTAAAGGCTAAGAACAAATGGTGATTTATAGGTAAAATTCCGGCATGGGGTAATTTCAGGGACGCCCGACAATAGCTAGAAAATCGCCGGAAGCGATCTCTTCTCGAAATTGCACCATAAGGAGACCCGATGACCCAATTTTTGTTTAAACACTAATCGGAAAAGCGAAATCTCGATGCACTCAAGTTTAATTGTTTCTGCAACTTTGAGACGCGGTTGTTCAAAACAGGGAGAATCTCCCCTCAACCAGGCCCAAACCTTGCATGTAGCGGTGGCATCAGTCGGAAAAACTGCTTAAAATTCCGGGCATTTTTTTCGTGAAATTTCCCCTGCCTGATCCAATCTGAAAAAAGTAGCAGAGCCGTTATGCCTCCCCCGCACAGCCCGGCCATCCAATGAATAATAAACGAATCGGGCGCCCTCCACTTCCAGGGGGATAGTTAATTATGACGTTTCGGAATGATAAATTACCTGAGTGCGATAAGAACGTGTATAGAAGAAGCATTTTCTCGGGAGAAAAATGAAATCGGCGAGAAAAGCCAGTGGCGGACAACAGCGGACAACAAACAGTCTGGCCGGTTGAAGAAAGATGGACGCGAACCGGTCGCGGTGCGGCTCCAATTCAATAAATCGGCTTTAATAGATCCAAACTACCCGAGCCTTTGAGAAAACACAAATCAAGAAAACAATAAAACGAACAGAAAAATCACAGAGAACGGGCGCGCTTCGACAAGGAGCACTCGCGAGGTGCGGGCGAGCGCGAGAGAGAGGGCACGTGCGAAAAGGGGCGTGGCATTCGCAGATTCATTCTACTTTTGCAATAAAACCAACAAGCATCGGGTTCCTATAGCTACCGCATTACGCCGTGCCATTGGCCGACGATCGTCGATTATAAAAGTTGTACTCTTTAGCGGTGCAATGTTTTTGCCACCGGGTTTCCGATGTAGTCACTTTTTGCCTTCGCTTCGTCGAGGGAATTTCATTTTAAACTTTCCTGCTGCTTCGCCATTTTTAAGTCTCTATTAGAGCGGCCCCAAGTGCTCGCCGTTACCCCAACCAGACCTATTTTTCGGGCTTATTAAATGCAAACTGAACACTAATCGGGCGTCGACTGTTTTGTTTTGTGGAGCTTGAGGGTGTTTCAATCAGTTTTTCTCGGGAAAAATTAACAACGTTATGATCCACCGGGGTCTTTTAAAAGATACTCAAACTGTCCTGGGTATTCACATATAGAAATGATTTTCATGGGAA
>NW_026018877.1:0-8919 GCF_020466585.1 Dendroctonus ponderosae
CAGAATCTTCCAGCAAGTATAGAAATCACTATATAAAATTTGTTATAAATTACTTATGATAATGAATTTACTAATATCTCAGTAGTTAATTGATACAATAAATGATTCAGTTTTAAATGACAAATTCAACGCAGACAGTAGTGATCAGTTTATAAATATGTTCTCCCTATAGAATAGAAGTGGTTTATTGCCAAAAAATGTCTAATGTTTTGAATTAGAATTAAAAATGTAAAATACTAATTTAATGTATTTCAGTAATGGGGTCTTCATTCTCCAACTATGTTGTAAGTACTGTACGAGTTACATGGACGGAAGCGTTTGTCTTATGCAAACAGAGTGGAATGGAGTTAGTCTCAATAAAAACCGCTGAAGAACATGATGCAATAGCACAGGCTTTGTCTCATTATTCTACGAAAAGTAAGTTACGTACAGAATAAGACCGATAATAAAATGACGTTCATTTACGTATTATTGGAAATAAAAATTGAAGGAATATGCATGTGCTATTCGGAAATTTGATATGGATTGATCATATACTGATTTCATTAACATGCTGTTTCTCTAGCAATTTTTTTGCAGCATTTTTCAAAGTTTGAAGATCACATTTGAATTGATTAAATTGTGGAATTATTCTCAATTTTGGTCCATAAAGGTAATATGAGTATTTCTGATAAAATACGATTTAATTAGTGATGGAAATAAATAGAATTAAATACATAGAAATACAGAATTACAGACAAAAATAACTTACTTCGATTAATTTTAAACATATTTAGAATTGTACAACACGATAGTAGTTTTCACTTTTGCGTAGACGAAAAAACAATATAAGACGCTTATTGGTATCAAAGATAGATGTAATACGAGGCACGATTTTTAGTGATTAAACACAATTCGATTTAAAAATTATAGCGGATAGAAATGTTTAGTGAAAATTTGGTATCAAAAGGAAATATTATGTAAGTATTAACTTGGAATTACAATAAAAAGTATATAGATTCTTACGGTTGGAAAAAAATGGATTAAACAAAAGTGTCTGTATTCGACATTCCTATTTAAATTGTTTATATTTTTCATCCCAATAAAATGAGCACACTTGTTTCAAATATCCATAACTATTCATAAAAACTAGTTTCAGCGTCGTTCCGATATGGAATCCGAATTGGGATTGCCACAACTACATTGAATTCGATTAAATAATCCGAATTATTATTTTGGTTATTACAGGCAAAATGTTAATGTTTTTATCAAAATTGTCACAGAATGGTATCAATAACATCCTTACAAATAGCTTTTGTATAGATGACGTCCCGGAAAATGTGGACATAGTTTCCAATTAATATACACGGTATCAAAATAACAGAACACAATTATATTAAAAAATGATACAGCCTCTTCCTAACAAGATATAATTTTCCAAAAGGAGCCAGTAAATATGGATTTTTATTAAATATAAATACTTTAAAGTACTTTTGTAATACTAAAATAATCTACTATGATTATTTTTGATTTTGTTTGTTCCAATTAGTTACTTTAAATAATAAACACATCCAAACAAGGGAAGACTGGTGGCTTAGACCCTCGTTCTCACGACTTATTTTCATTGGATTTTTATCTCTGAGGACACTTGAAGATTTTATTTTTTCTTCTGCTGTATAAACCAGAGAGGAAATGTTGTGCAAATTATTATGCAATCCTCAATCAGGGCCGAGCAAGAATATATCAGACAAAAGAAGACCATGTTGAACCAACTTATCAAGTTTTATATTAAACGGTTAAACTATCGATTTCCAAAAAGCTAAATCTAGTCACTCGCCTTCTTTAAAAAATTATTCGTTGCGATTTCTGAAAAATATTTTTGTTTTTAGTTTTAACTTCAGATTCAAATTCAAAATTATATCTTTTGTGTCTTTACCATAGACGGTTATTAAAATTTGAGTGTTATATGTGCAAAGCCTGCCGAACTCAAAAATCAAAATTAGTTTCAACGATACTATTTTAACGGGCATTAACTAATATTTGCAGCACTTTAACACTTATTTAATAAAAAGCAATTTGCGGCGACGTCTTTTAAGAGCGAGCTCATTTATTGGTATGAAAGGTCTGTTGAGAATTGTTTGTAGAAACTTCTCCTGTTGTTTTGACAGCCTGTATTTCGTCGTCACTTTACTGCTATTCTTCGTCTGTGTTCTTCATACAATTTCTTGATTCAGAGGGTGTTGCAAACGGATATTGGATTTCTGCTAGACGCTTCACTGGAAATTCCATTGTATGGTTTAATAGCGGCAAGCCACTGATCTACACCAACTTTGCAGACGGTCAACCGGACAATGCGGGAAATGACGAAGAATGTGTGGAATTCTTTATGCCGTTGGAGAAATCTTATAAATGGAATGATATAAATTGTGGTCATAAAGCTGGTTATATTTGTCAAGTACGAAATGAATGTGACTAAATGTAGGGACTAGGAAAGCACAACTTCAATCTTTGTATTCTAATTATGTGCAATCCATCAAATTCTCAAATATTACATGTGGCATTTACTTTTCATTATTTTTCGGCCTACCGCCTCGTCGTGCAAATATTCACATGCGTGCGTTAATAATATTCATATCCTACGGGTGTCACATGGTTTGTATGACTAAACTGTCCGTAACAAATCTGAAGGGACTAATAAAATACCAATAGCGGTCCTCGACTTTCGTAACACTAACGACTAGACTGAGTACTTCAATAACTGATCCAAAGTATCGAGTATTGAATCCAAAAGTAACTAGCCGGTATTCAAAAAGTACGAGTATTCAAAAGTAATCAAATCTCACACTCCTATTAGGTACTAATTTACAAATATATTTCCTCCGGCTTCTTCAGCCGCTAAGTATGTTGTAATCAAAGTACCGGTTACATGGAAAGAAGCTTTCGTCCTACAAACGGCATGGACTTGGTGCCAATAAATACGCTGAAGAACAAGATGTTGTAACCAAATCTTTGGGTTCCTCTACCACGCAAAGTTACCTACATAGTGTGTAAAATAATAATTTCAACAACTAAAACAATTCGTTCGATTGTTCCTATAACCTATCCTATAAACTATATCCTTAATTCTAATTTGTATTGTTTTGTAATTGTTAATATGCCGCTTTTCTTCGTCTGCGTTTTACATATAGTTTTCTGATTCAGGTGATGGTGGAATTGCATATTACTTTGGCTCCTTATCCCACGTTAGGTTAGTTACCTGCATAGTGTATAATCTAGTAATTTTAATAATAAAAACAATGCATTCGATTGTTTCCATCAACCGAATTTGTATTGTATTGTAATCGGTAATAGGCGGCTCTCTTCGTCTGAGTTATACATAAACTTTCTTGGTGAAGAGGGTGTTAATAAAGGATATTGGACTGCTGCCATGCACTTCGGTACAAATTCCTTTGTATGGTTTACTGGTGGCCAACCACTGGTCTTCACTAATTTTGCAGATAAACAACCAGACAATTTGGGAAACAAAGAAGATTGTGGTTCGAAAAATACTTATAAATGGAATGATATACCTTTGTAGTTATGAAGCTGGTTAAGTACGCAACCTACTTTGCTAAATATAGCTAAGTGCTATGAAGAACAATCTATTCATGTATATATGAAAGACACCAGTTTCTTCAAATATATACAGGGTGATTCAAAATTGGCGTAATTCCTTTTAAGAGGTAATAAGAACTCACTTGGAGAGTAGACGAGAAATAATGAGATTGTTTTTCCAACATTTCTAGAGATATTAACAGTTGAAAATCGAATGTCAACTTTGTTATTACGTATTATTTTAAATGGTCCCATCTTTGATTCGTAGCCTATTGGAATACTTAATCGTATGTAAAGAAAAACTACGGTCTTTCTTTCAAATTACAAAAAAGTTTTATATTAAAAAATTATGTTTGATGTTTTTGGTCATTAATGCATAGTTACAGGTAGAGAGCCTTTGTCAATAAGAACAATAATTTGTCAAACTGTGACTTACTTTGCAGCTCCTTTCACAGAATGTATACCAACATCGAATTTGCGATTAATTATGGGGAAATGCCACAATAACATAGCAGAAGCTGTAAGAACTTACGCCAAAAAAGGTCCAGAGACACTGGAATATTGACTCCAGGACGACAATAGATGTTCGGGTTCTAGACACATAGGAACAGGTATTGGAGATAAGTGCAGCAGAGTCTTCCAAGGGTACTCGAAAGCATTGCCCATCAACTAACAGTTTTCCATGCACCAAATAAATACTGAGAAAGGGCTAAAGTCCGACCACGTATGTAAGATACACAGGACACAAGGACACATTAAACCAATGGTTTACTGAGCACTGGTACAAACTGAGCAGAAGTTAATTAACCGAATACGAGAAGCTGCTCGGGAAGAGTGCACTATAAGGTGAATAGACCGGCATTAACTTATTTGGAGTTAAAGCCTCAAATGTATGTTTATTTGTATACATATCAATTCGAGATTATGAAGATAATAAAGAACAATATCTCCTTGTCGGTAGGTATTTACGTAATATTAATTCGGCAGATTACCTTAAGAAATATTGTTGCCGTCTTTCTAATATAGTTTTTTGCAAATTTCTCAGTTATTAATAACATTTTTTTACAATTTTTTCTGTACTCCTAAAACACCCCCAGACAACACCTCCAGAGAATGACGCCAATTTTGATCACCCTGTTTTTATTAACTTTGATCAGACATGCCATGTGATTTGGTTCTACGACCCGGTAAAAAAATTGATCCATCACAATCACATGTTGCCCAGAATTTAAGAAACTCCATTCAATTATGTTAAGGATTGTGTAATTGTTATTGGTCAAATCTTATAAATTCTCACATTGTACGGTTACGTCACTATCTTCGATTTAATTTTTAATGACAAGTTTAGTTCAAGCATGCTTTATTGAGACATACGTTCATTTTCAAATACTTTTTGACCTTTAGGCCCGTATATATCTGCTAATTCTAATCTCAAATAATTTCAGTTCACAATAATGCATTCGATTAATGCATTTCCTGCTTTATTATTATTCATTTCTAGCATCGAATCTATTGCTACACTTGCTACAATGCCAGGTGAGTACAATCACATTGATAGAAGCTGCTAAACGTGGTGTTAGATCCATATTTATATTAGATACTCTCTAGGTTTCAAAATGTAAAAAAACGTTAAAAATAAACAAACAAACAAAACATGAATTGTTCAAGAAGCCAAGACACTCTGTAGTTTATAAATAGCTTAACAAACAAAGAATGGTTTAATGATCTCGATATGTAAATATAGTGTATATTTTGCTGTCAATTAACATATATGGAGTATACAGGGTTATCGAGAACATACAATCAAGCATTTTTGTAGGATACAAATAATGTCCTTACTAACATCCTACACTAAAAAAATATTAGCATTACTTTCCAAATTAGTCGAACGTTCATCCTTTTCATTTTAAATTGCAAATTGAACTACTTTAAATATGGTAAGTAAAGATTTGCTCTCGCATAGACTAGGAGAAGTTGCTTAATGCCTTACCATTCCAAATACATTTTCTAAAAAATGTTAGGTACTAATTTACCAATATAATTTGACAGTGCGTCCTGCATACTCTAACTATGTTGTAAGCAAACAAGCTGTTACATGGAAAGAAGCTTTTGTGCTATGCAAACAAAACGGAATGGACTTAGTTTCGATAAAAAATGCTGAAGAACATGATGCTGTAGCTGAAGCTTTGGCTCCTTATCCCACGATAGGTTAGTTACCTGCATAATGTGTCAGCTAATAATTTCAATGACAGAAACATGTATTCAAATGCTCCCATAAACCGAATTTGTATTGTATTGTAATCGGTAATAGGCGGCTCTCATCGTCTGAGTCAATAAGCCTTGTTCTATGGTCTGAGTTATACATAAAATTTCTTGGTGCAGAAGGTGTTAATAAAGGATATTGGACAGCTGCCATGCGCTTCGGTACAAATTCCTTTGTATGGTTCACTGATGGCCAACCCATGGTCTACACTAACTTTGAAGATGGACAACCAGACAATTTTAAAGGAATGGAAGAGTGTGTGGAATATGTTAAGACGAAAAATAAATATAGATGGAATGATATACCTTGTGGTTATAAATTTGGTTATATTTGTCAAATGCGCAATGTTCTTTGCTAAATATAAGTGCTATGAATCGGCAATTTATACCTGTATATGTGCAGTACACCAGTTTTTCAAATATATTGCATTTACTTTTTTATTATTACTTTGTTTGAATTTGTCTAGTGTTGCAACATTGAGCCACAAAGCATGCAGTTTTGCTCACTAGCTGACTATTTTAAGAAAACAAGATTTAATGTTTTAAAAATATTTTTTGGCGTGAGCAATAATGCGGAGCTCTAATATGCCATCGACCGTGAATCACCCTGTATACCTAGGTCTAAAAGTGAGCTATTATATACTGAGTGCTTTTATATAATATAATGGTTTTTTGCTAACACGGATAATTGCCTAAATCGATTTAATTAAAATTTGAATTTTCCATTTATTTTCTGGATTATCGCATTATTTTATAGCAATTCAGTTTTCAAACTGCCGCAATATAATTTATGGAGAAAATTTGATTTCTGTTGGAGATGGTGTCTAGTCCAATTCTTTTTCTATCAGTCCGTGTTTTTTTTTAATTAGGGCTTCAGATAAAGTTTCTGGGGGGAGACAAATAAAACGATGCAAAGTTCCTACAAATTTTGCTCATTTGTCAATTAGACCCTGAAACTTCTCAGATTATATGTTCGTTTACATTACCATTATCATCATTATATTAAATGGCTCTTAAATTTTAGTTGATGTATTATTTATTGTGAGATAGGTTTATTTTAAAAGACGTTTTGACCTTTAGGCCGGTATATATTTGTTAATTCTAAGCTGGATTAGTTTCAGTTCACAATCATGTATTCGACTAAAGCATTTGCTTCTTTATTATTATTAATTTCTAGCATCAAATATATTTCTACACTTGCTACAATGCCAGGTGAGTAACATCACCCTTAAGAAGCTGCTAAAAGCGGATAAAGTAGCTTACATTTTACTAAAATATGTATATTTGAATATTATATTACTTTCTCGGTTTGAAAATCTAAGACAACGTCCAAAAATAAACAAAAAAAACGAAATAAACTGTTCAAGATACTATGAAACTTTATAGTTAAAATAAAAATAACTTTAGAAACAAAGGATGATTTATTGAACTCGAAATGTAGATAAGGTGTTATACGTTATACAGGGTTATTCACGCTATACGGCATGAGAGTTTGCGGCTAAACCGTTTGATTTTTAAAAAGTATTACTTTATGAATTATCCGACGTCTACCGAGCGCACATTTTAAAAATATTTTCGTAATGTACAGGGTGTCCCAAAAGCTCTAAAGGTATCAAAGTTGTGTTTTTTTAAATGGAATGTGCTGTTTATTATTGCATTTTTGGATTCGCTGAACAAAATAAGTGTCTGTTTTAATAAGGTTTATAACACCTAAACCTTAAGGATTTTTAAATAATACGAATTTAATCAAAATTTAATCTAATTTTTACGTGTCAGATACTTTAGAAGTATTTAAGTTATGTAAGCGTAATTTATAGTGAAGTGTAACAAGATATAATATTTTATATCCCAATGATAATAAACTTACCATGTTATACAGGGTGTTCACAAATTTAAACTAATCAAATAAGAATTTGAAGTGGCTCTAACTTGATTAATTTAGATATAACCCCATATTTTTTAACTTACCAGGAAATGCAATTTTTAATTACTTATCGAATGGTATTAGGATGTTAATAGCTAAGTTTTCGCCTTTTTACAAAATAGGTCAAATAGTCGTTCTGTGCACCATTTGCTGTTGTTTAATTTAAGGTTCCAATGGATCGAAGTTGCCTATGCCATTTACACATGTCAAATCATTTATTTAATTTTTCAGTTTAGTTTAGTTTTCAGACTGCAAAGTCTCTTTTTAAAAGTTAAAATGAAGAAGAGATTGTCCAAGAGAAGAGCATATTGACATGATTTCCACCCTTGGAGAATCTCATAAAAAATGTTTATTGGCTTCTCGAGTTTATGCTCAAACATGTCCTGAAAGAAATCATCCTAAACCAACAGTTTTTAACCGCTTATTACACCAATTTGAGGAAAGCGGGAGTGTCAATTACAAAAAACCCCATTACAAGGAAATCTGTCACTGAAGATGAAGAAAATGTTTTTACGGTATTTGGTTCAGTTATCGAAAATCCCAATGTTAGTCAAAATCCAATATCCAAACGTACTAACAACTAACAACAACTTTCAAAATTGGCCTCCCAGATCTCCGGACTTAACTCCACTAGATTTCTTTTTGTGGGGTTACATAAAAAGAATTGTCTACCATACGCTTCCGACAACTTCACACGATATGAAAACACGCATAAGAGACGCTTTTAAAACTGTAACTCCGCAAATGTTGTCCAGAGTTAGCAGTGGTTTTGAAATAAGAATTTACAGAAAAGTACCTGGAAATGGACGGTCAACATTTCGAACATTTGTTATAAATAATTTGCCATTGTTTTATGTTATTGTTGATATGTTATTTAACCTTTTAATTAAAAAAAACACCAAATGGTGCACAGAACCATTATTTGGAGTATTTTGTAAAAAGGCAAAAACTTAGTTATCAACATCCTAGTACCATTCGATAGGTAATTAAAAATTGCATTTCCCGGTAAGCTAAAAAATATGGAGTTGCATTTAAATTAATCAAGTTATAGCCACTTGAAGTTCTTATTTGATTAGTTTAAATTTGTGGACACCCTGTATAAAATGGTAAGTTTATTATCATTGGGATATAAAATATGATTTATTGTTACACTACACTAC
>NW_026018878.1:0-149 GCF_020466585.1 Dendroctonus ponderosae
GGTTCTCAAATCTTATTTTATCCACCAGAACTGAGCTTCCAATTGAAAAATATTTAAATCTTTCAGAAAATGTTCAGCCCAGCATGGCAAACTAACTCTATTTGAACAAACATCGTTACTTCGCAATTTCATCGGTGGACCGATTTTTT
>NW_026018878.1:636-8909 GCF_020466585.1 Dendroctonus ponderosae
TAGAGGATGCTTTACTCCAAAAATATCAGAAGTTTCAGTCAAATTGGGCCTAATTTGTAAATCCTGGCTTATAATTGAAATAGTGCCAAAACAACACAATTTCTTTAAAAAATCGTAACTCCTCATCGAAAACCGGTAGCTTCTGTAATTTTGCACACCGTATAGAAGAGGCTCAGCTCTGAAAGCTCTATTAACTTAGTTTATATAGCGTGAAACCTGACTTTTTCCTGCCCTTATAAAAATAGGGTTAAAAATGGACAACTTCACTTCACTGCACCCCTTTTTGAAAAATATTGTCTCGTTCAATCACTAGCAGCTACCAAGTTTCAACTAGCGCACCCTATAGCAGAAATGTGACTCTATAAATCGTTAAAGTCTCTTTCAATTTTCTGGTTAAGCTGAATGTTGCCAAGTCTGTAAAAGCTGGTCTAAACATGGAAGCTTGCACTCAACATTGCGCTGTTTCTAAAAATTCGTAACTTTTAATTCAGAGCAGGGATAATTCTTAAACTGGCACACCCTATAGAAAATAGTTACGTTTACAAATGCTGAAATTTTTGTTCGAATCGCAGTGCATTCGAATTTTTGCGGAAAATTTCCTGAAGCTTCTGTAATTGCTGGTCTAAACATTTTTTTTGCCTTTTTTAAGACAAATGTCGTTTTTAATAATAGAAACTGTTATTTTTAGCCACACTATAGACGATACTCCAGTCTAAAAATCCACATAATTTTCGTAAAATTGCATCAAAGGCTGATTTTTGCCAACTTTGTTTTGTAAGTTCTGGTTTAAAAATGAAAGTATTTCCCTAATAATAAGCCTTTGAAAAATTCGAAACCTTTTATCCAAAGCCGGTAGCAAATAGAATTTGGCACACCCCATAGACGAGGTTTGACTCTAAAAACTCGAACAATTTAATTAAAATGTCTGAAAAAAGTTTATTTTTTTTGCGTTGTTTAAATGCGAGTTTATAAATGGAGGCCGTACTAAAGTGCACATCTTTCTTCAAAAAATCATCTCGTTTAGTTCATGACAGAGAGCATGTTGAAACTTGGGCACCCTATAGAAGACACTTGGCTCTATAAGTCATGGAAGTTTTTTTTGAAATCGCTCTTCAATCTGAATTTTTACCACTTGACTAAATAATGCTCGAAAACTGTAAGTTTTCACTGAAGTTAAACCTATTTTTTTATATTTTCTTTGAATCTTTAGCAGGTAGCAACTTGCACACTTTACAGAAAATACCTTGGTCTAAACATCCTCATAATTGCAGTGAAATCCCGTGAAACGCTGAGGTTTGCTAACTTTGTAAGTTCCGGTATAAAAATGAAAGTGTTTCCCTAATAAATAAACGTCTTTGAAAAACTCGTAACATTTTATCTAGAGCTGGTGGGAACTGTAATTTGGCACACCCTATAGAAGAGGTGTGGCTCTAAACATTCGAACAATTTAATTAAAATTCCGGGGAAAAGTTGATTTTTGTACTGTTTTAATGCGAGTTTAGAAATGGAGGTTTCTACTAAATTGCACATCTTTCTTCAAAAAATCGTCTCGTTTAGTCCATGACAGAGCACAAGTTGAAAGTTGTGCACCCTATAGAAGACACTTGGCTCCATAAGTTATAAAAGTTTTTTTTGAAATCGCTCTTCAATCTGATTTTTGCTCACTTGACAAAGTAATGCTGGTCGAAAACTGTAAGTTTTCACTGAACGTAAACTTATTTATTAATATTTAAAAAAAATCTGGACCAGGTAGCAACTTGCACACTTTATGGAAGATACTTTAGTTTAATAATTCCAATAATTGCAGTAAAATTCCGAAAATTGCTGATTTTTGCCAACTTTATAAGTCTCGGATTAAATATGAGATAAAAATTCGTAACTTTTTATCCAGAGCCGGTAGCAACTGGAATTTGGTACACCTTATAGACGAGGTGTGACTCTAAAAACCCGAACAATTTCAGAACAAAATAAATCAAGACGATGACTTAATAGTCGAAAGCGCTAGTCCAAATGTACCTTTGAAGGCTAGAAAAAGGCCAAAAATTACAAAATTCAATACAAGATTCTTTGATTGAAAAAAATGCTAGTTTCATAATTTCATGGAGTAGAATTTTTTAGATTTCGACCTACTTTCACATTTCCATTTTTTCTAGCATCTGAAAAACAGCCCGTTTAAGCCTCCCTTTAAAAAAATGTCTGGTACATAAATTCATCATGAGGAACCTTTGAGATTCTGACCAATTTTCACTCCATAATTTTTGCATCAAACTCGAGTTTCCAATTTAAAAAGGCAATTTTTCATAAAATATCCAGCATGTCAGAAACTAATCGGTAGCTACTAAAAGCTAGTAGGGTTGATTCATATACAACAGAATTCCTACCCCAATTAAATTGTGCAAATCCTTAAGTTGTCCATCCGCAGTAAAGTTCATCGGCAATTCCAGCCCTTTAGCTCTCATCCGTTTATCCACTTTATCCAATTCCAAGAGCCAAATTGCCGGAACAATGCTGGCCAAATAAAGAAACACTGAAGGACAAAACCTGGAAAACTCAACATAATTATCGGAACGAAAAACCTTCTTGGTGGTTTATAAATGGAGAAACTTCTATTGAACTTTTCTGTTCAAAGTCAGTGGGCTAAAAGCCCGGAAACAATCACAATACATTCGCAAATGGGCCGGAAATCCACTGCTAGGCAAACCATCGCTTAGGCGAATCGCGTCAGTGGATCATCAATATCGCTGCTGTCGCTTTACAACCGGCATATTATTCAGCAATATTGAGCAATAAGAAAAAATATGCTTGTTTCAACCCGAAGAAATCCCTGAAACTTCCCTAACACCTACTTTTATCGTTTTACCCCCAAAAGCGCATCTCACAACAAAAGAGCGCATTTTCCGCACTGCACTCACACACTCACCATTTCCACTCCTGGTTCTTCTTGATGGTCAACGTGAAAATGCCCTCGAAGAAAAGCAGCAAAATTGGCGAGCTCAGGTACCAGTAAAAGGAGTTTTTCTTGAAAATCGTCACTTGCCAGATACCCAAAAAGCCGTGGGCCGCAAAAACAACTCGCGTAAATATCGCCTTAATTGTGGCCACAAAACGCGCCATGGCAGCTCGAATTCCAACAGCCGAAGAGTTTCATTCCATCGGTGGTGCGCAACCGATCAGGGAAACTCAATGGAAAGTGGAAGGTTTTTTTTTTTGAATTATTCGCGCGCTCTCCATTGCCGATATGATATTCGCCATTCAAGGGACATCTATGGGTTCATCCGGAAAAATATTGTATTTTAACCCAGTTTAGATTCGCCTTTTAGTGGAGAAATTAGAAATCCGGTCAAATCGGAGGGAATTGGGGATTAAAAAAGAAGCACGCACACTATTAAAATTGAGATTTTTAGAAGTTTGGGGAATTTTGAAAAAATTATTGAAAAATACTAATTCATTGCTACTTTGTACGCATTATAAATGAAGACTTTTCTACTCCAACAACTTTAAGTTTCAGCCTTTTAACTACGGTAGTTTGTTATTTATAACTTTTTCAAGACAAACGCGCACATTTAAAAATGCAGTTTACACATGAAATTTTCCAAAATCGACGGAAATTCCTAACTCACTACTGTTTATTCTACATAAACAACAACATGTTCTTTTACCCAAATTCCCAATTTCAGCCCTTTATACCGCAGTTGTTGCAACTTCTTAATTTTTAAAGACTCTTTCGCTCAATTGAAAGTGCAATTTTTAAACGAAAGCTTGTCGAATTCACGAAGATCAATGGATGCTTCAAATTCATGCTATTTTGATTGGAGCCTCGCTTGAAAAAATTGCGAATTTCAGCACTTTATTTTCCGTAGCTCGCAACTTACGAATTTTTTCAAATAAACGCGCGATAATTAAAAAAAAAATGTTTTTAGATAGAAGTTTGTAAAATTCTCAAAACTCAATCGATACTCCAAATGCACTGCAAGTACACACAAGGAACACTTGAAGCATTTTTAGGAAAAATTTCCATTTTTAGCTGAATCTGGCATACTTTACAACTACGGCAATTAAAAAAAAACGCGTACAATCAAAAATGCAATTTTTAGATGAAGCTGATGAAAATTCGCAAATTTTTTTACCTAAATGCAGTCAATAATATTTAAGTAAAAAAATTGCGCAAAAAAAATTTCCGCCCAAGTCCTTTTGCGCCGTTGCCAAATGCTGCTCTCAACCGTAACTTCCGTAACATAACCTCGCATTTTTGGCAGCAATCACCTGACGTTTCTAACATAAATAACAACAACCAACTAGTAATCTTTCCACAGTAATTTTCCATCTCCTGGCTGACAAAAAAGGATCTAATACCTTCCCACTAACGCGTTACAGTTGGTAACATGTCCCCTATTAACTGGTGAAAATGGAGCCCCAAACCACCGCCTGGGCCAGCCTAATTGTGATACTTCTCCTAAGTAGTTTCGGTGTTTTTGGATTACTAACAGTTCTTGCTGGCATATCAGTGTTTTTCGTTGGGTAAGTGCTGAGCTGGACGCGCCCTGGCACTGCGGCAATTTCAAATTTCAGGGCGTTTTCGCTCCTCTACTTAAAGCTGGGAGATATCGAGTCGTTCTATGCCAAATGCGCTGGCAATCCGCTCACGACTAATCAGCAGAGCGATGGAGGCCTGAAAGCCATCAAAGCAGCCCTGTCGAGCCCAAAGAAAGTGCCAAAGTCCGATAATCGAGTAACAGGCAGTGAGCTGATCGACAGCTCGTTACAAGAGATTCTCGGCTACATAATCAGGGACTACATTGAACCCTGGTATCGCCTAATCTCTATGGACTCGGAGTTTCCTCAGCTGGCCGTCAGGCAGACCGCTCAAACGTTTGCCATCAATATTTCCAACAGGTAAAACTTTCTTTTGGCCCTTTTACTCGGGCTAACACTTCCTCCACTTAGAGTAAAGGAGGTTGATTGGATCCCATACCTAACTCAAAGACTGGTGGACGATGCTGCCACTCATTTGCGCCTGTACAAGCAAGCAAGGGCCAAGATGAAAATCCAGGAAAAGCAGCGCGAGGCTCGAAACTCGCCTGCAAAGGACGCAAGGGCTTCGCCCAAAAAAACCATCCACAAGCGACACAAAAGCGAAACCGACGTAAGCTGGTATAATGGAAAAAGCTCCGACTTCGGACGAGGTAATCAGTTAAGCACCGCCATCCAGAAGCCTTTTACAAGCAAGTGGCTTTCAGATGTGGGAAATTCAAAGTTCTTTTCACCGGAGGCCAAAGAATGCACGCTAGAGGAGCATTTCTTCAATTTGGAGCTGCAAATGGAGAAAAATCTAATTTCCAGACTGGTAGTCTGCACTGATGTGGCAAAAGAAAAAGGTTCCACTTCTAACTAGAGTGCGTCTTATAATCATTCTTACTGTTTACGTATTGTAGAATTCCTGTGCGAAATTATGGAAGTGTTGCTTTACATCCTGCTACCAGACGAAGACTTTCAGTGCAAGCCCTTGCGGTATTTGCTGCGCGATATTTTCTCAAATGGCGTCATTTTGCCACTCTTTAACCTGGTGGCTGATCCTGACTATATCAACCAGGCAATGCTTTGGATCGTATGTTTGTCCTCTATCCTTTACCTTGTCCATTATCCTTAAGGTTTCAGTGTCTGCGAAACATGCCCATATCCAGCGAAATGTTCCTGACAACTTTGCGGCTGACTGAAAGCCCGGAGGAACTGAAAAGTACCAAAGAGTTAGTCGAGAGCGAAATACACAACTTAGTAAGTGGCCTGCACGGCTTCGAAAGGACTTGACTGAAGGAAATAATTGTAGAGATCCAGGGATGCAGGTGGAGAAGACCTGGCAGTGAAGCAGCAGCTGAGCAGTCTGGCTTATGTGGTGAAACTCATCGACTCCAGGTTAGTGAAGATGGAGACGTCCGGCTGCATGGACGAGGCCCTTCCTATGGACAAGATCCCGAAAATCGACCTAAGCCTTGAGCAAATTCTGCAGGACAGCCTGGGGCTGTCCTATTTCATGGACTTCGTGTCCAGTCAGGGCAGGCAACTGGATTTATTCTTCTACCTGAACATCGAAGGTAAACCCGTCCTTTTTTGACTATGCTGCGCTTCAAACCCCAACCGTTCCAGGATGGAAAGATTCCCTAAAAAAGGAGCTACTCGAGGTTCAACAGCCGTCAGAAACCGCTTTGTTGGTATGCGAAAAGGCACGATGCTCAGCCCTAGGAATCTATGAGCAGTACTTAGGCGGCAAAGAGGAGCGAGTGAACATCAGCGAAGACATTGCGCAAAGTTTGCACTTTAAAATCAGGAACCTGAACGAAAAACCCCACGAGTTCTGGTTCGATAAAGTGAAGAAAGTTATGTTTGAGAAAATGGAGAGCGAATGCTTAGCGGCGTTTAAGAGAAGCAAAACCTACATCAAGATGCTGCATGAGCTGGATTTGGTGCCGCAAAGCATAGCTGAGGAGGACAGCGTCAGCTTGAACAGCATTGAAAGCCTGGAAAAGGACAACAGTATGGGCGAAACCCTAAAACCGAATAAATCCACCGCTAATCTGCTAGCGGTGGAACAATCACCCAAACTGGTGAAACATGCTCGGTCATTTAGCGATGTCACTATGTTTAAGGGGGCGGAAAATGGACAGTCGTTGTTTAACCCGCATCTTGCAGCGCCTGTGGACGGTGATGCGGCCAGCTTCAGCTCGAAAACTGAGGCAGAGAGTCTGAAAACCGGAGAATACGGATTAGCTGTGAATATCATAGAAACTGGTAAGAAGGATTGAGATTTTAGGAGCTACAAATGATCAAAACGGGGCCGGTTTTAGGTATCGTTTGCGAAAAGGGTAAAACTTTTGGAATCTACGCCATTAGGGTGAGCAGGCAGTATTCGTCAGGGTATTTGGAAGAGTGGCACATTTATAGGAGATACAGCGACTTCTATGACTTGCACATGAAAGTTAAGGAAAAGGTATGCAGATTGAGCATTGAGAGTTTTGGTTGGTAGCTTTGAATATTTTTTTCACAATTGGTATAGAAATTTTTAGATGGATGTTTGGAAATTTCCGATAAATCAATGGAAAGTTCCACTTCATTGTTATTTTGTCCCCGTTACAAGTAAATGCCTTTTTTTATTTGCCAATTTCAGCTCTTTATCTGCCGATTTTTGTAACATAAATTTTTAAAAGCAAACGCGTTTAATTGAAAAAAAAAAAATGATTATTAGAGAGAAGTTTCTGGATTTAGAAAAAAACAAGGAACATTCTGAGTTTAGTGCTGTTCCGCAAACTTTTCAACTGAACCCGTTTTTATCCGAATTCCAAATTTAAGTTCTTTGTTTCAGGTAGATTGCAACTTATGTAATTTTAAAGACAACCGTGCACAACTAAAACTAAGTATTTTATGCAGGAGTTTGCGGATTAAAAAAATCAATTAAAATTTTGACTTTTTTGCTGTTTCTTCTACGTTACAAATGGTTACTTTTTTATGCAAATTGGAAATTTCCGCCGTTTATCTGCTGTAGTTTATTACTTATGAATTTTTAAACAGAAACGTGCACAATTGGTATAGACATTTCTACATGGATGTTTGGAAATTTCCGATAAAACAATGGAAAGTTCCACTTCATTGCTATTTTGTCCCCATTACAAGTAGATGCCCTTTTTCATTTGCCAATTTCAGCTCTTTATCTACCGATTTTTGCATCTTATGAATTTTTAAAAGCAAACGCGTACAATTGAAAAAAAAATAACTATTAGAGAGAAGTTTCTGGATTTAGAAGAAAACAAGGAAAATTCTGAATTTAGTGCTGTTCCGTAAACTTTTCAATTGAACCCTTTTTATCCGAATTCCAAATTTAAGTTCTTTATTTGAGGTAGATTTCAACTTATGTAATTTTAAAGGTAACCGTGCACAACTCAACCTGCGTATTTTATGCAGGAGTTTGCGGATTAAAAAAATCAATTAAAATTCTGACTTTTTTGCTGTTTCTTCTACATTACAAATGGTTACTTTTTTATACAAATTGGAAATTTCCGCCGTTTATCTGCTGTAGTTTATTACTTATGCATTTTTAAACAGAAACGTGCACAATTGGTATAGACATTTCTACATGGATGTTTGGAAATTTCCGATAAATCAATGGAAAGTTCAACTTCAATGCAATCCTGTCCACATTAAGAGTAAATCATCATTCCTGAAAGTTGCAAATTTTGGCCCTTTACTGCCGTTCTTCACGCCTTGTGAATTTTTAAGGACAAACG
>NW_026018879.1:0-8748 GCF_020466585.1 Dendroctonus ponderosae
CCTAAGTGTGTAGCAGGATACCCTCTAGGTGATAGTTCTTGATTACTTTTTGATAAATAATTCGTTCTTATTGCGAAATATGAGCACTATTTATCAATCTGTAATAAAAGACGTGAGGAAATTCTGTCTTTTTTAAAGACAAACATTTTTGAGGCGAAATACCCAAAAAGAAGTTTGTAAAAAATGAATCCGCCTCAACAATATAGAACTTATCTAGAAACGTTCAGTTGAGAATTGAAATCGAATCTCGTCCTTGCACTTTTATTAGCAACAATAACTAACAAAGAAATAGATGAAACAATTAAGACATATCTGGATGCAAGCCTTAAACAAAATCACTAGCTGAAGAACGAATTGGAAAAGCACTGTTTTATTTAATGAGCAGTCTTTTAGCGATAAAAAAACGTCCTTGAAAAAAGGTTTGAATAAATGCAGCTAAAGAACCTAACAGATCTGAGTGCGTCGGAGGCAAACCAAAATTTGGACGCGACTGTTAAATTAATTGAATTCAATTGCTTCAATCCCATTACTTCACTAATTCTGAGAGAAATAACGCTGGAACACATGCAAAAACCCGTGATTAATTTGGGCGTTTCCAGTCAAATGTTCAAGTTATTACTACCATCAAAGTACGCCTAGTTATAATTGGGAAGCGAGACAACATTTGGGGTGCAGAAGAAAAATATGTTGCCGCATTAATCTTGTTCATTGTTCAATCTAACACAATTACGAAGCAACGACGTGTCGGAAATGGGATGAAATATGAATCCACGTTAAAGGGGAATTGGAACAGTGTAGGCAAAAGTTAAAAATGGATATTAACTGCGAATGGGAAATGAGACTGGTTTTTTCAGTGACTTGGGCGTTGATATCAAAAATTCTGTTTTAGAAGGTTTTTTGCACCGAAAAAGTTGTTGCACTTGAAAAAAGTTAAGTAACTTGAATTTAAATTGCTGCTCAAAAACTGCTCTATGTATCTGCTCTAAGCTTCTTTTTCAAACTCCACCGCGGTTTTTAGCTATAAGCGATAGAAAGATTTATGCGATCTTAATTGCTTGGAATTATTCTCCGATCGCTAGGTGGATTTAATCAAAATAATACACATTGGATGCATATAAATAATTTATTATATTTTTCACAGGCCCGACTTAATTTAAATATTCGCTAAAACTGTGGGCTCTGAAAAAACTTCTGAAAGCAAAATAGAGAAAACACTGAAACTTCCCACATAATCTCAGAGTTGTTGTCGGGATGGGGAGTTATTCGCTGATGATGCAACTTTTGTCATAAACGCGACAGTATCACATAGTAGCAAAGGGGGTTGCTTCCCAAAATGTCAAAGTTTTATGCAGATTTTCTCCCTTAACTTACATAAAAGACACATCATTATGTTCTCTTGTTTTTGCAACCAAAATATGCAGTTTATTTACGAAACATAAATTAGTTTCTTTTATGCTTCTATTGCTCGTTTTTTGGCCAGTTGATTGCGATGGTTTCAGAAACGGTAATTTTTCCAACAGTCACTCCAATGCATCAACGCTTTTTTCATACGTTACAATGCAAATTTAAATAAATATACATTATTTCGATGCAAAAGAACCATGTGCATTTAGCTGATGGAAGGCGAGCTTATTTACATGAACATGCAAATTAGTTGATTTTGTAATTTATTAGTTATTATTAATTCGAGCATTCATTCGGGGCTTAAAATAATGTCCATGTGCTGACCCGGTTGCAGCAAAAGTTATTTTCTGCAAAAATTCGCTTGGGATTTGGTGTAACCCAAATCGAACAATTGATTATGACAACAGTTTACAAAAAATTGCAGGCAAAAAAATTCAAATACAAACCGGACCAAATCTACTTCAGGCTCTGGAAAGTTAATGTGAACAATAAAAAAAGTTAAATTTTTATAGAAAATTTTCATATCAATTTCAATTACTATTTCAAGGCAAAAACGAAAAACAAGCCAACAGTCTTCCTGCATTCGTTTTTCAATGAAATATCCTTATTTTGTTTTGTACGCGCCCGGTGTTATTTTTCGTGTCACAATTGTTGAATTTGCAGAAATCCATTGAGCGGATTGCAATTACGATGGAAACTTTGACTTTTTCGAACAGTTTTTCATATTGTTTGGCTGAGAGGATTTTGTTAGAACCAATTTTCCAAAAAAAACAATCTGGCATTAAAATTCAGTTGGGATTAGTTTAAACCAAGCAATTAGCAAATTTTCATTTCTACAGCGAGTTTTAGCTTACATTATTGCAAGTCAAAGTGAAGGTGTGGTTTTTTATTTTACTGCATTTAAGTTTTGAATTAAACCGCTTTTTTGGACTGCATGCTGCTGGGGGCATTTTTTGGGTCAAAATAGTCAATTTTATCGAAAACTATTGAGCGCATGGAAATCCCGATCATAAACGGGGCGGTTCGGCACGATTCCAGTTTTTTTTGTAAGCATCAATTGATGGAAAAATGTTTGTTCTATTAGATTCGAAAGTGTCCATTTCCGAGCAATTTTCTTCAATTTTGGCAATTTGTTAAATGCAGATGGTGCAATTAATATTTTGCCACTAACTGCAGGAAACACTTTTTTAGAAATTATTTGAAAAAAGGCAAACTGTTAGATCGTTTCTTTTAAGAATATTTGATAGATATTTTTGCTCCACTACATGAGAGTGTACATTTGCTTGTCATTTATGTCGATTTTTTCGCAATTTTCGAAACTTTGGTGTTGCAGTTAATTTTCTGTCACTTTTGGTATATTGGGTTTTTTGAAAAATTCCCCATGCAGCTTTCCACATCTTTATACATCATTTCATAGAAGAATGGTTGGTCTATTAGATTTAAGAGAATCCATTTCCTAGCAATTTTCGTCGATTTTTGGTAATTTTTTAAATGCAAATGTTGCAAATCAATTTTCAGTCACTAACTACAGGGTAAAATTTCCAAAAAATCAGACTAAAAATGGTGTTAAATGGCTTCTTTTAGAGCCATTCGATTTGGAGAGTGTCCATTTGCTATCAATTTTCGTCAATTTTTGGTTGGTTTATAAATTTCTGTGTTGCAGTTTTATGTAAAAATTTGCCACTCAAAACAAGGCTTAGCCAGTACACTGCTTGCTGCGAGTAAACCAGCTTTTAATTGTAAAATTTTAAAATATAAACGAATTTTCTACTTTTACCAGCGCCAAGCTGGAAACACAATTCGTGCTTCCTAAAGAAAATTGATTTTTATTGTGCACACTTCATTTAGTTTAAAAAGCAAACATTTTCTCCACTTGGCGCTGACACAAAACAAATTTTCCAACTGCCAATAATTTTAAAAACCCTTTATCTTTTGCCCAGCTAATGGTTTCAGTTCTAAGTGCCTTCTAACTTAAACTACATCCGTAATTATTGAGATTAGCCCAGAAAATTGCATGTATGAACAACAAGCAATTCAGTCACTTTTCCAGCACGAAACAACATTATATGTTTGCTCGGCAAAATCGATATCTTATCCGTGTTACAAATATGATGTCAAGGAAATAATGTGGAAAATTAATTTTCCTGCGGGCTTTAAGCAGTATACCCTGTTGTTTTGGGTCCCATATAACTAATACTTTATTCATTGCATGCATTAGCCTTTAATGAATACTAAAGGTACACTATTAGTTATGTAGTCGTTATTATTTTTCAATTATAGCCGCAATAAACGGCTGAAAAATTGGTTCTATTTTTTTATGATAGGCCAAGTGGGTTTTCAACAAGGTTCAAAAAATGAAATTTGTTTGCCAACCGAATTGATCAAAAGAAGCAGAAGTAAAATTTGCTTCAAATTTAAACTAACTTCTGAATATAAATATAAAAAAATTACAAATCGCTGGATAAGTCGACTTGCTTTTATAGAATGGCCGACCGGTTCGCCTGGTTTTGCACCACTCGATTTTTTTTATTGGTGCATTTAAAGAAAACAGCGCATTATTTTATAACTATCCCCTGTTTTATCTAATCGGAATGAGCAGATGCAAATGTTTCAGGCCACATGCTTCCAGCAGCGACAGTAAATTTCATATTCAGCAGAGGGTTCTTATGTGGCTAATCTGACCTATTAGGTGCTTTGTGGCTTTTAATTAAATTGCCATTTAAAACTCGCAGTCATTTCATTTAGTTTTAATGCGAATGGAATTTGCTGCCCCAGAAAGGGTTAAATTTAATTTGAGTTGTTAGAGAATGGTATGGGGGCCATAATCAGCAAGCGCGAAAATGTGAAGTATGTTAATTGAGAGCAGTTTTTTTCTTCAGTTCGGGCGTGATGGTTTTAAATTAAGAAACAACGCAAACATGTGGGAAAAATAATGACGATAATATTACCCGAAAAGGATTATTTAAAACATGAAATCATGCCTTATATGCATGTTGTAGCATTAAATCAAGTTCAAGGCTCAATTTCCGGTGTTTCCGGGCTTCATAAAAAATGTACTGGGCTAAGCCGAGGACAAATCGTGAATCAGCCATTATTGCCAGGACGATATCTGACTTGGAATCTTTATTAGCCATTAGCATTGGATATTTTCGTCTCAGTTGGTTCGAACTGAAACCTTTAGCTCGTAAGTGGAACGTGCCTGTATCGCTGAGCATTTTTGATCGTATCAGGATCCCAAAGGATATGATCGAGATACTATCGCAAAAAAATCATAAAAATAAATGTACTGATACAAGCGAAAAATGTTCGGTCAAAAAACAGACAGAATTCTCCCCTAAACCACTTTCTAAGTGGAAGCAGTGGGTCTTAAAATGTTCTAAAGCACACTCCTTAGTATAATAAGGTGTTTAAGGGAGTTGCTGAATAGTTTTAAAGTATGAAAGTTTCCAAAGAATTACTTGCTGGCTAATTATTGCCAAAGGTTGGAACATTTTTATTTGTTAATTAAACCGGGTTTCAGACTGATGAAAAATTGCCCGCAGAACTTCTCGGTCTCAATATTTCCTATTATTAGGTACTGTGAGAATAATTTCATAAAATAACGGAATAATGGTAGGTAATTTCCAATTGAAATTTCGGAAAGTTTGCCCAACAATGCCGATGCGAACTAAAGTGTGACAAAAATAATTATGAGACATCAGTTATTTGAATAGTTAATTGACAATTATTTTTCAATTTTGTCCAATTTTCGAGTACAATTCGCTATTTATTAAACAAATGTCCTGTGACATGCTATAGGACAATTTATCAAATGAAATAAATAACGGAATTATTAGAAATTGCACTTGGCAACTCAAATAGATTATCAATTTATATGTTTATTTATTTTGACATGAAATGCAGTGCAAATTTTGTTGCAGCAGCTTAACTATTTTTTTTTATTTCAATGCGAAATAATAATACGCATAACTGGTCGGATTTCATCTAAATATCTGCCATTTATTTATGACTAGCCGCAGTCGATTGGTTATTTACAACTAGTAACTTTTTTGATAACTTTAGCAATCCAGCAACATTATGGATATTTTGGTTTTAAGATTATTTAATAAAATAATTACCAATTATTAAAGTAGGTTTATATTAAGCATATTTGTGTGTTTATAAGGTCTCTTTAGTTGTATTAAATAATATAATTTTAATCATTAGATTGTTTAATGTTCAGGAAGCTTTTGGTTCTAAGTGTAAAATATTCCTGTTCAAAACTATCCATTTTCAGCCGGGTTTTTGATAAATTAGCAATCTTAATCTTGTGATGTGTCAACTATGCTAAATCAGAATTGTTTAGCAAATATTTTAACTTTAAGCAAGCAGTTGTAGCTTAACCGCATTTATAAGACCTTTAGTTAATGAGAGAATTTCCGAAAACTGATCGAAATTTTCGAAAAAAACGATTTTTCTAAATGGAAAATTTAGAGAAAATTAGAGTTGACGTTGATTTTGTACAAAATCTGCTAATTTTGAGTTTGCGCTGTTAACACAGATAAGAAGGGAAATCTGAATTGAAAATAAAATACTTAACAGGACGCCAATTATCTAATGTAAACACAGGGTGAAGATGGTCATTTTTGATTAAGTTTTCCTAAGTGAATAAAGGGGAATTTGGGATTGAATTTATTAACAAAGCCATGAATTTAGTCGGAAATTAATAACCGAATCAGAAATCTTACATGAATTTATTAAAATTGAGACATGAGTAAAATTATAATCGTTTTTTAACTGAATCGTTTGCATTCAGTCTATAGGTTTTATGCGACATTTTCATGCTTTCAAAATTAGTCAATGTTAACTGTTTGTCAATTTATCATAGAAAAAGCGTAGGTAGAACCTCACTGAGATTTCAGTATGAAAATATTTTTTTATTGAGTTTCGAAGAGTTTATTTGGTTGAAATGTTTTGCTTTCAGAGCATGCGTTTCATTCAATTCAATAGAGTTGATTTTGAACAAAAAACAGTTTATATCGAACTCTTTTGAGGCATTTTAGCAACGGAAAATTAATTAACTATTCAATTTCGACAATTTGCTGTTTCTTTCGTAGCCTTTACGAATTTCGAGGAAAAATTCAAGGCTGATTTGCAGTAATTTTCTAAATTGGCAGCAACATTAAAGAGGTTAGAGACTTTGAAAAAACCACTATTCCATGTTACAGGGACCAATAAAAATCCCGAAGTCTGCATAAATTATTACAAAACGCACATCATCAGCTTTCTCTACTTATTCGGAAAAGAGAATAATTACCGGATACCCAAAACTTCCAGCTGGGTGGGAGCTGGTGCAATTTGGGATGTTAATTGCGCAAAATATAAGGAAAATATTGTAAATACAAGTGAACTTGAATGCAATTTCACGGTTCTGTGCAGTTGAACAACCTGTATTCGAACTTTTGGTTTGAGATTGTAAGATTTCTTCTCGGAAACTATCGATCCTTGAGAGTTACGGTGGTTTTTGCAGAATATTGCTCAGGTGCTTTGTCATTCATTGTTTCAAACTTGTCTGTATTTGCTGCTGTTTAGATACTTTTCCACTTGTGCTATTTACTTCTTAAGTGGCCGTAGCTTTTATTCCCAATTTATTAAAAACCCAATTAAGGAGACGATTCAAATTCGATTTCATTATGAACAGCTATTTCTCATAACTGTTATAATCAGAAAATACAATTGAAACCGGCATTAAAGCTCAATTACCCCCAGAAGGAAGAAGATACCCAGCATGCAGTGAGTGCACAAATCTCGCAAAAAACTGAGTTATTCGTCAAAGGGAATACTTTTTCCTGTACAACACTCACTCTAATCAGTTGAAAAACTGAAAGTTTTAATTGAGCTTTTAAAGTTTTATCACAGAACTTCACCAATAACCTTACTTCACAACATCAGCTTCCACTGTTTACTAGAAGCTTTCTACTTCATATACCAAAACTGTGAAAAAAGTACTAAAACGGAATAAACGAATCCCTTTAAAATCTTGACATTGGATCTATTTACTCTACAAACAGAAGGAAAACTGTAAGCACGTAAGACATGGTTATAAATTTTTTAAGTTTTCACCAGCACGCAGTTGAAAAGTTGCTAATATTTTAGCGCGTGAAGTATGCAAACAAGTTATTTAAAAATACAAAAAACACACTAAAACACTTGAGAAAAACAAAGCAAAATACCATTAAACACTGGCTAAAGTAAAATTTGCATCATTTCAAATGTACCACTGTTAATGAATCATTCTGTAAACTGAAAAAATCAAATTTAAAATCTGCGATTAACGGACTCGAAGGTGAATATACGTAAAATCTTGATGAAAACCTTCCGCTAACTAGATGGGCGTTTCTCATGAAAATATAACGAACTTTTGATAATTAGGATATCTTGGAGTGAATGCGGCATTCGGCTGCTGAAAAACGTTGTCTTAATTAACACGTAAACCGTTGGCAGCTTGCATGCCGGTAATAGACGGCACATCATCGCTCTAACTTTTCACAGAAATAAAACAAAATTCCCTTCTGGAATCGACCAGAAGTTTCGTTCCCACATTAACCCCATTACCGGGTACGAAAACTTAACGGGGAGTTTTGGTATGACTTTGTTAAGCTGGCGCAGATTATTAATGTTGCTAATTACCACGTAATTAATTAGTAAATATAAAGAAGGTTGCTGTGATTGAGAATCAAGTTTTTGAAAGCACCGTTTGAAATAGAGTTTCGGGGCGTAATTAATTAATGGGGGAATTAGTTGAAAAAGCCACTTCGGTTTTAATTTAGATCGCACTGAATAACATTTTTCCGTTCAACTTTACAATAATAATTAGGTGCTCACTTAGCAAATACAGTTAATAACAATTCGATTATTAATCGAACTCAACGTTTGAATTTGTCAGTATTTTGTCGCGAATGAGACATAAAATTGCTCATATGCATTTATTTTTCAGAGGAATGGACCACCGTACACGTTTTCAAAGAACCAGAATTCGACGCCCCCATCAAAAATTTAACCGTTCCCGTGGGAAGAGAGGCCATTTTGACCTGTACAGTCAAAAATCTAGGAACGAAATACAAGGTAAAACGAGTTCTGCTTCATATAGTTTTAAGACGGTTCATTTTTGTATAAGGGTTTTAGATAAGTTCTATATTGTTGAGGTGGATTCATTTTTTACAAACTTCAAAAAAAATTTATAACACAACTTCCTATATTAAAAATTCTAAACATTTTTTACAAAAATTATCAGACATAGACATAAATCCAAACCATATTCTAGTAAGTTTTGATGTTGTTAGTCTATTCACTAACGTTCCTGTT
>NW_026018880.1:0-8806 GCF_020466585.1 Dendroctonus ponderosae
TAAATTAACAGGTATATACGTTTTTATATATTTATTATTTTCTACTGTTTAACCAGATGCCAAAAATTACCATGTGATTTTATAGATTGGTCCAGTCGACGTCAACGCCGTATTTTAGCTAACACGAGTTCATCAATTCCCAATAAGAAGTTGAAAATAAAAGATTCTTCCGATCAAAATAATTTCAAAGCCGTAATTGCACTAAGTTGGATTTGGTGAAACCCAGGGCTGAACTTTACGTTGCATCGGTTCCCGAGCCCCTTGTTGAGGCCGATAAATCCTTGTTTGTGGAAGGACCAGAAAAACAACAGTTTCAAAATTGAAGGGCTAAATCTTAGCAACATTTTTGCATTTGCAGATTTAAATCCTGTTATTACATATATTTTTTTCTTACTTGCAGATAAGTGATACTACAGCATCATGGAGCCGTCGAATCTTATGTCGAAACTGCAATATCGGAGTGGTTTCGACTTTCCGTAAGTTCCGTATTTATGCATTTTTAGAGCAAATCGCTTAAATTAATTTTATGCGAGGCAATTGAGTAACCCTGTATTAATCCTGAGGTCAGTCACACAGAACACAAAAGTTTGTGAATATTATACAATTTATTTACAAATAAACTACATAAAAAGTCACAAATTACGTAGATATTATGTAACATTGTGTTGTAAAATACAAGTCACAACTGTTAAGTAAATATTATGTAACATCATTGAGTTGTAACATATTAGTCTGAGGCGGACATAATGCACAGTTGGTGCCAGGGACCGGAACCGGAACCGATGTGGACCCAAAACCGGAACGGAACCGTTTTTTTTTGGACCGGAACCGTTTGAATTGAACCATATTTGATATTAACACACTGTTAGGTGTTGAATCGGAACCGAAATATTTTATTTCGGTTTTTTCGGTTCTGCTTGTAACGTTTGAAAGAAATTACTGTACGTTTTACAAGCAAATGGAAAATAATCCTTGCTGGGATATTGTTGGACCCTCGGTATAAGGTAGTTTTAGACGGCAATCAAGTAGAAAGAGCAAAAGCACATTTAAAGTCGTTATGAACTAGACTGATATTCTTAAAAGAGTGCAATTCTTCTAATTCTAAACATGACTCTGACCAACACGATATGAAGCGATGAAATAGAAGTCTTTTTGAGACATGAAGATTCACAGCAAAAATTTTTAAAAGGAATTAATCAGCACGAATTTTCTTCACAAGGTTCATTTGTAGCCCTTAACAAAATTGAAAATATTTTAAATTCTTATAAAGTGGAACAAAGTCGTATACGCTTACCAAAAAATTAAACGATTTTTGATTTCTGGAAGAAAAAGAAAGAGCTTAATCCCGAGTTATACATGTTTGCCCAAGTATTATTAATCGTACCGGCAACTCAAGTTAGTGTTGAGAGGTTATTCTCAGGACTCAATTTTTTGTTGCTGCCTTCGGGGTCAAATACATATTAAAGAAAACATTTCAGAGGAACAATTATTTGTGAGGACCAACCGATTTTTCAATCGAAAAGAACAGACACCGTACGTTCATACACTATTTTTTTAATTATTTTCTAAGCTGAATTATTTTAGGTTTTCAATCACCAACAAAGAAACATTTGAAATTGGAATGTTGGACAAAAGCAACACCTCAAAGATAAACGGAAATAAGAGTGAAAGACGAGGAATTGACGAAGTTGTGGACCGGAGTGAAAATGGAAAGAAGAGAAAAGCGCTAAAGTCAGAAAATTCATTGACAAATTACTTTTCAAAAATACAACGATTAAATTAATTTTTGTATGGGAGTCTTTATTGCAATTGCGTTGTTCCATTTAATGTTACCTGAATTTCAATCCTTGTGTGGGGTTGCTAGTCCTCCTACACTCCTACCCCCTACCATACAACCAGCCGAAGTACCGTATGAAGCAGTGGGTAGTTTGCGCATCTTTTATCTTGTATAATACAATAAGCAAGACAAAATATAGTGAGATTCCTAATCTTTGTCCTCGTTCGTTGTTATATATAGATTTTGGAACCGAAAAAAAACCGGAACCGGAACGGAACCGAATTGGAAATTATTTTCCAAACCGAACCGTAACGGAACCAAAATTTAAAATTTTGCCTTGGACCGAAACCGGAACGGAACAGTTCGTTTCGGTCCGGGTCCTTGGATGGTGCATCAGTTTGTGATAAGATATTTACGTAAACTGTTACTTCCGTGTGACTTTATTCCATAATATTTATGTAAGTGTTACGAGTTTTGGTTTTCTGGGTAAGAAGTAAAATACAAGAAAAAAGATACATTTTTGTCAAAAAATGTGTTAATCTTTATTAAAGTAGAGTTGTTGTTAAAAGGGATTTAATTGATTATATAAAGTAATCTAGGCCATAGGACGGTTTCGATTTCTTTGCAAAAATATATTCAAAAAACGATAAGTACAACTGAACCAGGAATATCGTTACATGAAGTTTCTAATAACATTTAATGCAGTTGTTTGAAAAATATTTTATTAACAAAATAACCGTTCTCATTCCAGTAGAAGATGTGAATAGAAGTAAATTGTTTCAGAGTCAGTTTAACATTGAAATTTGTTATTGGTTTCTTCGTGTCTTCAACATACGTCTTCCTGGATTTACATTTACATCAAAGCCGACCCTGTGCTGCTCAAATCCAATCGCAAAGGTAACAAATAATGAGAATTAATGCCTAAGGATATCCAAGACTTGAGGCGGACAAGTATCGACCCTGATGACGTTTGCAGGTGAAGGTTCGTTTCCTGTTTCCGCCACTTTTCAATCTATTTCGGTCACACTTCGAGTTTTTGCTTTCGGGTATTTTAAATAAACTCATCCGATGAAAAGGTGAGTTTTTTCACCGAAAATGTTGCCTTTTTCTATAAATTCCAGTTGGTGATTGATGCGACTGTTTTAATGATCCTCAATGAATTTGTCTGAACTTCTTGATCTGGACACATTGAGGCAAGATCTCGAGCTTAACGTATGTGAAGATATTTTTGGAGAAAGTATTTTTTGCGCTAGTTTTATTTGTTTCATCAAAATTCTTGTGGTGTATCCGAATACAACAATTGTAACTCTGGATTGATAGAACTTTGCGCCTTTATTTCAATGATTTTGCTCCTCTATCGTTTTGTCCTTCAGATTCAGAAGTTTGGTTATATCCTTTAACTAGCACTAATGAAGATTATACTGTAATTTATTTTTTATTTTATTATAAACTGATTAATTTATACATACTCCATTTATTCTTGAGATCAGGCAAAGCGGCCTGTCAGCTCATCAACTGATATTAAAATGAGGGATTGGAAAAATCAAGTTGAGCAGGAAATGAAAGCTTTAAATGACCGAATTTTCCCAAAATAAAAATGTATATAAATAATTCGTTAATCCATCGTCATAGCATCATAACGGCACGTTTCCCTTCCCGACTACCAGGAAACCATTCATAAAAAAATTGTCTTAAGTTTCGTTTAAACAAGTTTTTCAACCAAGTTTCAATGGCTTCAACAAAATTTGCACAAGGATACCAAAATATTTATTAGGGGTATTAACAAATGTTTAACACCTATTCTCAAAAGTGAAAAATGTGTTTATGCTTATATAAATTATCTATGCCAGTACAGCTGCTATAAGCTAAGGTAGAAGCATATATTTGAAAAATATTTTAATGTGTTTTATTAGGCGTTGAACCATTAAGGTGAGCGATGATAGTTTACTGATTAAATAGAATAAGAAGGTGATGCTTTAAAGAATGAAAACCAAAAGGAAAACTTGGTGTTTAAATAATGGCCTGAAGCATCTAAGTAGTTTAATTGAAAGTACTTTTATTGAAAATCCTTCTATGGGTTTAATTATTAACTATGGTACACAAATGTTTTCTTTACAATAAAATATATTCCTTTGGTTTGCGTGAGCGTTTTAGCAGTTGCCCGCCTGTTTGTTTATATATTTTATGTACAAAATACATTGTGAGAATGCTTAAAAAATTATAAATGGGCAGTGCGCTATGTTATAAGAAAAGTTATTTTGTCTTTGATGAATTGTGTTCTTTTGCTATTCATAATATTATCAATCTAAAAATATCGTTTATAAAGAATTTTTGTTACTGCAACTCAAATTACAATTATCTACTTTAAATCTGCTGGTGAATTCACAAAAAGCTGCGAATATTTTATATAAAGGAACATTAACAGCGATTTTATATTATGTATTCATACATTTTTATTCCAAATCTGTGCAACATAAATCTCGAGTTGAATACGTAGGTTCGGAAAGCTGACCACCACACCTTATCCGACTTTTATAAACTCCCAGTTAATTAATGCTGCTTTATATTAGCGTAAAAATCCAATAACATAAATAAATCGCAAACTTGGATGATCAAACGGAAAATATACAACATTATATTTATTTTAACCGAACGGCGTTTCATGTCAGCGCCGTTTTACTGTTGGTACGCAAAAAAAAAATTGCTCTAAAATTATCCTTTCAGACTAAACCACATATACGTTGTTTACTCGGTTTTAACAAAATTTGAAAAACATTATTGTGCACTGTGTTTCTCGAGGAAATTTGGCGGAACTAGACGTAAATTATTCAGAGTTTAACAAAACTGTTTAGCAGAGCGATGGAGTAATAAGGTAAACTTTCCAGGAAAAGTCCCGCTGATATTTATATTTAGAAATATGAAGAAATAACAAGGAATTTTTATTTAATTTTATTATATTGCATGATGCAGGCACAACTCGAGTTCATTTTTTCGGTTTCGTGGATATTTTTGCTTTAAGCTTTAATGTTATTTTAACATGAAAAATCACATTAACTTTCAACTTCGTTTCCAACATCCTAAATTATTCCACAAAGGTCACGGAAAAGAATAGAGATTGGCTTTGTCTTGTTAGGCAAAGAGTGTACAGTCTTTGTCTGGACTTTCAGTTATTCTTTTCGTTTAATGGATTGTATAGTTGGCTCTTATATTGTGTTTTTCTTATGTTCTTAGGCTTCTTAGGCTAGCAATGGATGGATTTATCAATTTTCGTTGCAATGTTTGTTGGTGCTGACATTTTTATTTTTGTCTGATACGATTAGTTCTTGCTTCCTAAATTTAAGTATTTTTGTCGATTGTTATGGGCAAGTATTCCATGTCCTTTGTCGGATCAGTTGTGTGAACATCTGCATTATTTTTGAAAATCCTCGGTTATTTTATAATATAAATTTAATTTTATGTAAGGTGAGTGTTTTGAATTTTTTTTGCCAATATGTTTGTCCTTCGTCGTTTTCTTTATATGTCTTTTTTTAGCCATTTATCCCATTTATGTTGGTCTATTTACGTATTTACATTTTCAGTATGCTATTGCTAAACATTGTTGATTTTATTGTGCGAATGAGTAATTTTGTGCATGTTTCATTCAGTCATGGATTTGTTGTTTTACTTAGCCCGAATCTGTTTCGAATGCTGTTTTCCAAACTCTAAATTTTCCAATATTCTTTTTCTATGATTGGTTTTGTTTCTGTTAAGGATTAATTCTTCAATAATCATTGAATATTGATGTGCATATTTAGAGTCCGTATGTTTTATTAGTTTCCTCTTCTTCAAAACTTAATATTAAAACTGAATTTATTCAGTTGCAGTTGTGCAAAAGTTTAAGCTTTTTCTTTCTAAATTGACTCCGCTAGAAATTTAAAATTTTATATTCAGTAGGAGCCAGTATTTCTGCTCAGTATCATTAAATTAGAGCACTTCCCATATTTTACATCAATCAAGTAGAAAAGCTGTTAATTTAATATCCAATACGAAAATAGTTCGTACACCTACATCCATATCCTGTAGGTATATAAACTTCATATTTCTTTTCTCACGTTTCAAAAAATGCTTGCTATTAGCTATAACGGTGCGCTTCCGAATTTCTACTTTCGGTTGCAGGAACGGCTTCTTGAGCTTGAGTACATTTTTGATAATCTTTTTGTAAAATCTTCGTAAAAGTATTAATTCATGTTTTGATTCAATAAATCTCTTTTTAAGTAGGGTATTCTTGACTGTAAAATTTATTTTTTACTTTTTTTCTTTCTTTATCATTTTTCAATCTTCAAATTTGTTCTGCAATTGATGTCTAAGTTCTTCGAAGGCTATTCCAATCACAACTCAATGAAGAAAGGCATAATTTCTTACTATCAGTGTGCCAGAATCGACACAATCAGGAGCTGGAGGAAAAATTTAGATAAAGATCTAACAATTTATTTGTCATAACATTACAATGTTCCTCACCTTTTCTACAATTAAAATACAGAAAAATTCAGATGCATGCAAAAATTGTCAACAACTAGTCTACCTAAATCAGTAAAACATTCATAAAAAGTTAAGGCAGAACTCTGAAACTACTGCTTCTCAAATTTAGTTTGTCCAGTCCTGAGCTTCCAATTAAGTCGGTTTTCCTCACAAAACTTAATTACGAGCTTTCAATTTTCCCAGTAGAAACAACAACTTCCGAGTTTCCAAGACCCACTTGTCCTAAAAATAGCCCAAGCAACCGGATCAAGCTAAAGTTTACTTTTAAATTCATAAAAAGCTTTAACTCTTTATGCTCTCCATCTACACGTACTGGCTAGCAATAGTTTCTAAATATAAGATTGATTGGAAATTATTTTTACACTTCCGTTGTTCATTAGGTTGCAACTTTTAAATAACTGCCTATTCTTGTTTTGTTGTTGCCTTTTGCTTGTTACAAGTCTATTATATATTTTTATTAGTTATACATTTAAAATATATGTTTTGATTTATTTGCGCCCAATCGTTACCGATCCGGTTCTGCTGGTCATTTACATGCATGTTTATGAAGACATATCTCTAGGGCACTCTTCCTCATTGCTGAAATTTGTCCCAGGATAAGACGCAACTAATTAAATTTAGACGGGCAGGAAGTGCCAGAGACTCTAAATTATTTTAGTCAATAGTCTGAATAAATACTGAAAAGCGGGGACTCGGTGATTTTTACTTTCTTTAGCAGTTTTTGCATTTCTAGGATTAAAATTTTTGTAAATTCAGTGCATTAACCTTCCTATCCTTCTGGTTTAAAGATGCCCAAAATTGTATGCTTTTATCATAACTGTAATCTCGTCGTTGAATATTTTTGACTGGAATAAAGAGTGTAAGAGGATTGAAATTCGAGTTTTAATTCCAGTAATTCTACATAATTAAAAAATGGGAAAAGAAGTTTTGTTGCTTGGCAAATATTGTTTAAATACAGCGTTTTTAACATTTGCACATTTGCGCATTAAAATAATCATGGAGTACAAAATGTTGTGAATACTTGAAGGTTTTCAATACCCAAAGCATCACTAGAGTCTATAGCGAAACCAATAAATAACTCGAGCTAAATCGAACATCGGAAATAGATGAAGCAGTAAGAATCCAGAATGTCCATTAGACAACATTATTAGAACCGAGTCACGAAGTTTCATTCGATTAACGAAGATACTAAAACTGAAGAAAGTTTAGAGGATGAAAGATGTTTGCGTTTTCAGTATTTGATCTGAATTTGAAAAATTAAAAGGACGCAGCTGAAGCTAAAACCAACGAACATAGTTAGATATTTTTAACGAATTTTGAAATCACCGAAAATGTTTCTGTATTATTTCCTACATTATGCAGGAGCAGAAAATGAAATTTATGAAATCAGATGCAACATCAAGAGTGAAAGCAGAACTGTAAGAGATACGCAAATAATGTAAATGTTCTCAATTGCAAGGAAAACAGTAAATTGCAAAGATCTGCTTAGTAAATTAGCTAAGGAATAATATCAGTTTGCTTTCTCAGATCGGATCAGAGCTGAGAAGCGGCTGCTTATGAAGAAAATCTGGTCAATGAGACGGATGAAATTTCTGAATTTAAAATTGAACACATCTACATCGGTTTAGAATTTATTAAAAACCTGCTTCATATTCCTGTGCCTTCGAATTTTTATTATATTCTCTAATTACGTTTTAATATTTTGGTTTCTTGTCTCTACTAGCTTTGTATTAGGTTTCCTCAATTTCGTTTTTACGATTGAATTAGTGCTGTAATCCAGCAGTTCCATTTCTCATTTTAAAAATGCTTATCTTCCTGGTAAGTTTCTTGATTTGAATGTTACGAAAATTTTCGAATTTTCAATTACGGTACATTGTTCCACATTGATTAAGGATTTTACGGACGTTTCAGTTATAGGATTATTAATTACAAAATTAAATGTTTCTTAAGGAATAATGAAAGGAAACTTAAGAAAAGTTTAGCAAAGAGTAAACTCAACAAGTAACCAAAACTCTGGTTTTAATGAAGGAAAGTTTGCATGTGCTGGTTTAAGGAATGAGACGAATAAGTAAAACAACAGAAAATTTTGAAATGGAAAAAAATTTAACAGACTGTTGCGGCAAATTATACTTAGAGAAAATGTTAAAAGATCGTCAAGTACCATTGTCGCTCAGTACTTTGCAGACAAACTCAGATTTTCTCCCAGCTTTCTTAAAAATTTCCAAATGTGAAAAAAGTACTGTTAATGAATCTAAATAAAAGTTAAACCTTAATTTGTATTGTGCCTAATGAAGTTACGTTGTCAGATCATCAGGAGGAATAAACATTTTTGAATCTCTTTCGTCTATGAGATATTTTATGTGAGATGTGTTAAGAGAAGATTCTTAATTGATATTCATCGTTAGCGTCCCTGGTTTATGAATACTGGTATCATGTTTAGCGGCTTTGGGACGGTGAACAGAAACTCTTTACTTTCTTGTAAAAGCCTACTTTTCGACTAGTCTATACAAG
>NW_026018881.1:0-8884 GCF_020466585.1 Dendroctonus ponderosae
GCTATGCCTGTTTATTTAATAAGTTAAATCCAAACAGAATGATTACCAATAAGTATGTGGGAAGATTACTCAAGAAGTTTTAAGAATCCCCATCTGTGACCATCCAATTTGAGCCGTGAGAAACATACCATTGTCATAGCAGTTTTAGCACACGTAGCACTTGACAATATCCAAAGTAATAGCCAATTGGCCACATCTTCCGAAGTTTCTCGCACGTCAATTTAAAGAATATTGAAAGTCATAAACTTAATTCTTACAAAATAGAACTTGTACATGCTCTCAATGAAGATGATTATAATAGAAAATTTGAGTCCCGCAAACAATGAGTCAACGGTTGCTCAACAATAGACATTTGCTGTTTTATATTTGCTTCTCAGATGAATGCATATTCTATTTACACGGCGTTTCTAATAGACGTAAATGTCGTTATTGGAGTGACTTAAACCCTCGTCCATTTAGAGAAGTCCCCAGTAGTGAAACGTTTGGCAGGTATATTAGGAAATAAAATTGTTAGATCTTTTTTGCTCCTGGACGCTTGACGTTGTACCTGGAGATGTTGAAAAATACAATATTTCCAATAAATGCAGAAATAATAAAAAACGATGGTAACATAACGCACACCTTTTCCACTTTTAACAAGAGTGTGCACCACCCCATTTATGTAGCGCCTGGAAGGCAATTTGTGGATTACAACGTCCTGCTCGGTGAATTGGTAGACGAGGTCCAATTGAGTGGCCACCGAGGTCCCACGACTTAAATCATTTGAACCTGGAGGTTTTTCAAAAGACCAGACTTTTTTTATGACTCGAAACCAGACTCGATTGAAGAGCTTTGCCACCGGGTTACACATTAGTGCAGAAAAACATCTTCAGATATCTTGTTAAATGTTATCTCAATCAAAATCTTTATTACTGTATGGAGGAAAACGGACACCATTTTCAACATTTATTACTACACTGCAGTCCATATGTTTGCCTAATAATTATTGTTGTTGCTTAATACTTCATTTATTTAATTTTACGGAAATTATTAAATGCTGAAAATTTTGCTTGGGATCATCATGCCGAGTTAATTATTCGCAGCATATATTATTGCAGAAGTTCCAAGTTTCAAATTAGGTTCTTAAACGCATATAAAATTGAGACGGATGAAGATGGGTATAGAACATGCTATACCAAATTTACTACCAACTTCTCGTAGGTTCGAAAAATGACATGTGACTAGTAAGTTTGCCTTTGAAAATAAAAATTGTGACTTAGTATCTTGTTTATGAAACACCCTGTATAATGCAATGATGATCAGTAAGTCGTCCCCTTAAAAATTCAAGTTGACGTGTTGGAGCGTTTTTTTTTATAAATCTACCAGGAGAGTCATGAATAGGGGTGTGAACTTTTAGTTGGCTCACCCTGTATAAGAAATATTTTTTATTGGTTGAAGCTAGATGTAAACAATTTGAATCTCAATATTACTCATTCTTGATTCAATATGACATACGTTTTCCTTAAATGTGTAAGTAGGACGATATGGATTAGCATGATCTTTGCAGTATCCGAAGCTAAATCTTCAGTATCTAGTTTAACCGAGAAAAATSAAGTTTTCGGAAAATGAGCTTGAACGCGTTACGGTACATACATTCGARTAGCGATTGGTGCCTTGGGATAGGCGCACACAYTCTGAGATTATTCTGAGTGACAATATTTCACAGGGTATGGAAGTCTGTGACTACATTAGCGGATCCGCAGTCAAAATAATACATAGAATAGCTTTYACAACAAAATATCAGGAAAACAGCAACATAGAATACAGTAAGGTTCAAAYATGGCGTCATTCTCTGGAGGTGTTGTCTGMGGGTGCTCATGGAGTACAGRAAAAATTGCAAAAAGTATGATTCTTATTAAAAACTGATATTTTTGCAAAAAAATAGRTCGGAAGTTGTGCAACAGCGTTTTGCAAGGTAATCTGCCTCATTAGCATTACGAAAAGATCTGCTGCTTCTTATATGTCAAAATATCAATTAACCATGGATAAACACAGAAAGTGACAATCATATATGGTGTAAACAGTAAATTTATCAGGGTTTGTTAAATGTAGGAATTAACATTTTCGAAATGGCAACCAGGAAATAGCAAATAGGAAATGCTCGTTTATTGTCATCGAATCCTCCAATTGATGTGTTCACACAAGAAGCTTCAAACTAAGTCACAATTTGACAAATGGTTGTTATTCTTGACAAAAGCTATTTACCTGTAACTACCTGACAGTCACAAAATTTACAAAAGAAAATAGTAATTAATTAGAAATTCTGATTTATTTTCCTGACTGCGTGTACTTGTTATGATATTCCTATATTTCCTGGGTTTCAGCCAAAGCGGGAAGTAAAAATTTTGAAACATCGATTATTTCATTACGTCTCGGCGAGACAACAGCGCCATTATCAGATTTAACCCTCCAGCGGGCGCGCCTGGTCATAGTATAAATACTATGCATTAAAACTGACCCCGTCGTTCTTCCAGGTATTCGTTCCCGATACATTTGTCCCTTCATTCCTATATCGAACAGACCCTATTTCGGTCGGCATTAGTTGCAGAGTGGCATTTAGTAAGAGTGTGCAATTTTTGCTGCTAATTTGCCGCGGCGCGCCTGGTCATGTAAGTATAATTATAATATATTTAAGGAGTTTTTTTTACGAATTGAGCATATCTTGATACACATTTATCGTGTCTGGTTCTTTATGGTGACGTATTGTAGATGCACGTCGTTTAAGCTGAAAAAAATTATGTAGATTTTAAATTTTTGTTAGAGGTCGAAAAAAAATTGAGTCCGGACGAATTATCAAAATCATTGCCATAGGTGGTGAGATAATTAGATGATAAACAGAGTGAGATCTACAATAGAACATTAACGTGAACAGAAGTCACGTAATTGATGACGATTTTGACAGCGATTCAGACCAGGAGCCAGAAGTTACTGAAAGTAATGGTTATAGTAGTGATTCCGAACAACAAGCAGATGAAGGAGAAGCAGAATTTGAACCACGGGAACAGACAAATATTATCAATTTGTTATTGAAAAAAACACTGATATGTACTTCAGATTTGTATTCTTAGATTTTTTACATATATATTTAATTTTGTTAGCATTTTTTCAAGTATTATTTGTAGAATTGCATCTCTTTTTGGTTACTTGTTTTAATTTCACTTATTAAATACATTTTAAAGTAGTAAATGACGTTTTTTGGTAAAGAAAAGCATTTGCGGTGCAATAGCCGCGGCGCGTCCGCTTGTGAGATTTTAAAAGGCGCTCCCGCTGGATTGTTAAAATTTTACACAAACTACAAACACCAATTCACAATTAAAACGTGTTGTATAAAATTTATAATTTACAAAGTGTTAAAACATTCATCAGTTTTTGACGGAAAAAATTATTCCTTTTGGGAGAGCAAAACTTACCACATGATTGAGAAAAATTAACGTCCTTTTAGGTCTTTGCCATCTTGAAATGCTTGAGTTTGTCTGAATTATTTTCTACATTTGCGAGAGTGGTATGCATGTATTGAGATAAGAAGAAATAGTTTTAATTTTTTACAAGTGTACCGGGTGTTACTACATACATTACATACTTATGGCTTTATTAGGGTTTAATAAATGGTGCTAAGGTTGTCGGTATCTGATCTGAAGTTTACTGCTTTTGCATGTGTTTTTATTTGTATCATTTCTTGGATTCGTCTTTTTTGATAATTTGTTTCCCTAATTAATATATCTGCGTTGTCAAAATCAAAATTATGTAACATTTGGTGTGCATGTTGTGTTAATGCTGTTTTATTTTCACTAGTATTTCTCAGACTGTATTTATGTTCGTACATTCTCTTTTTTAAATATTGTTTAGTTTGTCCTAAATATATATTATGACATTCTAAACAATTCACCCTATATACAGTATTTGGTATATCCATTTTGTCAGTTTTTGGCTTTAGTTTTGGGCAACATTCAGTTGATAAGTTGTTTTTTGTTTTTTCCGCAATTATAATGTTGCATGGATTTAGTACTTTTGATATTTTCCTATTAATTTCTGGAATATATGGTGGCGATATATATGTATTGTTTCTTTGTTCCTCATTATTGTTAGATTTAGTTGAGTTGTAATTTTTGTTAATTCTTCTAAAAATTACCTAATTAGAACCTACATTCTACAACCATAATTACAGTTGACGACACATAAAAGTAGACGATTCCTAAAAGCGCTTTTCCCGATTTCCGTAAATCAGGTTTTGTGAAATACGTCAAATGTAGGTAAAACATATGTTACAAACTTGTTTTAATTTGATAAAAAAAATCGTGCTCTTAGGTATTCCAAGTCTCTCAGTTTCTGTTTTTATTGACCCTCCTTCCTCGATTAATGTAATTATTTCAATTTATTTCAAATAATTTTGAATGTAGCATTTTTATAACATGAAAATTCATTTGTTCGTATTATGTCATTTACGCAAAGGCAGGTCGAGGTAGAAAGTCAGATTTACACAAAACGGTTTAATCGTCTACTTTTATTTGTCGCCCGCTTTACGTAAACACTGCTAAGAACCACATTTGTGCCATATTAAAACTTATGTAAATGATCAAAAATCATTTTTATTGTTATAGAGTTTTGAAATATCAAACACTTATTTTTTAAGACAAGCTTGCGCCAATGACGATTCGGCATTTCTGTCACCGGTAATAATTGGTCTGGTTTTGCTTTTGCCCGTTGGTTCAGATCACATCATTATGTTGCAGCTAAACGCAAAAGTTAGATAATATATTTTATTCTAATACCATTTCATCAATTTTGCACGGATAATTTACAGAATCATACTAATATCGACCTAACATTTGAGCTTTGTAATTCGCTGTGTTCGAGCACGGTTTGTAGTAGGTATTCCGATATTGTTTTCAAATTTTACATTTCCGTTAATGAGAGTTTGGCTAAAGAGTGGAAAATATCTGATTTTCTTCCGGTTGGAAACAGTATGCTAATCTGGTAATTTGCTCGAGAACACGGGTGATTTAATTATGTACGCTATCAACTGAATGATAACAGTATGTTGAATAATAAAGAACTCTGGAGCGACGATACTGTATAAGGCCTTTCGTCCAAAGAGACATACATAATTGACTTACACCAAAATCTCCAAAGAGGACTTCATTTATCCGCCTCTTTGGAGTCCTTCACATGACATATGATGACTATGACACATTAAAACCAGACACAAGTAATAATTATCCCTTGTCTCTGTTAAAAGCATGGGTAATCCGTATCAGTATGGATATTTTATTGTGTGAAATGGCTATTTGATGGTATATACTTTATTAAGTGTGTAATAAAGTGCATAACTTTTTTTAGAGCGTACCATTTACTATTACTACATATAAGTGCTGTTCATAACATCCCTGGGAGCAAAAAATATAACGTTTCTGAGACGACTCGCATGTGATCTGCATGAGATATTTTGTGCTATGCGAGGGGCGTCCTAGGGACATCCTACCAATGGTCATTCCATGCGAGATAACAGGGATCAAAATAGAACGTCCCACAGACCATTTGTGTTTGCTGGGATGCGCTCACTCTAGTCTTATCCAGACTGTACATGGCCATCCAATTCACAATTGCAGTGACTGTAATCCCTATTTGGGAACGAGGAGGCAGCTGATGGTCCTACCAGCAGAATCCAAGCAGGCGCAAAAATCTTTAACAAAGCACTAAGGTGGCGGACTCGGTGGCCGATCTTGACGACGGTTGAACTTGGGAATAACGGTCGACTGTTCTGTACTGCGGTGGGTACTTGATTGCCCTTCGTTGGGTCATCTTCCTGGATCAATTTTTCGTCCCTTTCATTCAAAAGTATTTCAAAAGTTCTGAGGTCAGCAAAGGTGGGGCAACCACCACGTTGCGAGACAACCCAAATGTTTTAACAATGAGATATAAATAATATCTGAAATATTGCTAACCTAACCTGACAATTTTTTTCATATCAATCATAAAGAAAAATCTGTTGAAAATAAAAGATTACTACAATTATTACTTATAGCTTATAGCTTATAGTAGATATGTGGACCACCATTTAAAATCCATTTTTAACTGCTACACCCTTTTCACACGCCAATATGCAAAAAGACAAGTTTCGCGTTCAAACACGTTCAATTTTTGTACAAATTTCAGCATTTTGGGCTTGATATTTTGGGTAAAGGTTTGCTAAATGGCAGACTCAGATTCAATTTATGTATTCTTCTTTGCTTGCATCATTGGAACTCTAACATAATTTCGAGACGTGCTCACCTCTGGGTCGGTTTTGAGTAGGTTTTCATAAATTTTTAACAATAACTAAATGGCAGATCCACACACGGTTCAGGTCATGAATTGGAAATGTTTTTCCTTACTGGCATCAATAACAGCGGAGGAAATCGCTAGATAAATCTATAAGGATTTTTCATCTAGGTAACTCAATTTAGATCTTTAAACAAAAGAAATTTTATGCTAAAATTTTCCATAAAGTAAAACTTAACAAACATTAAACAGTATTTATTTAAGCATTCAGAACTAATTTAAACTACTTTGTAAAGTCAACTAGACTTCCAAAATTATTATTTCATAACAATTGTTGAGCCTGAACTGCTCTCACTCCAAAACATATAGTAGCTCTTTTAATAAGTGATTCTCGTATTGGAAAATTTGCCCATAGTTTTGGAGATCTGCATCATTTAATATTAGGACCTTGCAGCGCATACGCACAAACCATAACAAGCATTTCTTCATTCGCCAATAAGTTATCGGGCCAATTTTAATAAATTAAAATTAATGGAATAAAGTTAAAATATTTTTTAAAGCATTATCTGACACCAAACTGATCGAAAATACATTTTGTCTATGGTCAGCTCTAAAAATCTCCCTTTGTGGCAATTTTAGGGCTTTACATGTTTATTTTATGAATTATTTATTTTACATTTTTTTCACATGTTTTTACAGTTTATAATTACATCAACATCACAAAAAAATTTAATTTGAAATATCAAAAACGGTGGGAGATATGGACATGCCTTAAGGAAACATTTTTTGTATTGAAAATATTGCAGAGCAAAACATGGCTAGCAAAAATCTAAATTATAAAACTCAAAAAATATCTGATGTTTCAAATGGCTCTAAACTATCTACCTTCTAACTATTAAAAATAAAGGAAATTTTTATTTTTATTTTGACACCCTGTATCGCAGAAACTATTCGCTTTCAGATAAGACAAATTTTCCTGAAACACAATATTTTTCTCTAAAGGATATGTCAGCGAATTTTGGCACCTTAGTTGTGCACCACGCTGTATATTGTCAGTTGATTTTTATTCGTAAAAATCTCTTACATGCTAAATATAATTTAATTTCTAAGGTTTATCTAGAATATGATCTATTTTATTACATTTATTTGAACTCGCATGTTTTCCACGATGCAGCATCGCTAATAAAAGCAGTCATTTTAATTCATTTAAAATTAAGAAAGCTCTTGATGTCCGTCTTTGTGGATCCCTAAATGGCGATTTGCTTTGCTGGATTTTAGCTATATGCGATTTCCTTTAGTGGTTTAGCGACAACGGTTTCTGTTCTGACTTTCGTTCTCTGATTGGATGGAAACATGTAGTAGCAAAGTGCTTTGCTGTTTGCATCTGCTTTATGCCCCAATTCGTATATATATTGCATATTTTCCAATTTAGATTCCACCATGCAATTATACAAGTATTTTCGTTATCATCAAGCATCAGCTTTTAACGAAGTTACCGCAACTAACCCAAAATAGCGTGGAAAGTTTGCTACCATTACCCACTGAAAACTCATGGTTATTTAATTTGCCGATCCAGATTTAAGAGGTTTGCAAGACTCAAGGGATACATAATTAGCAAGAAGTTCCTTGAGTTTGAAACTAATTCAACGTCTGTGCCAAATTGAGTTTGAAACTATTAGCTGACTGGCAAATTTCATAATTTTAAACGGCTTTGAAATATAGCTTGATGGCAAATAACATAAAACTGAAAAAATTGAGAAGATGTGGCAGGTCATACCTGGTGTAAATAAAAAGTAGTAAGGCAAGAAGTCATTATACCATTAATACCAAGGGAAATCTACCTTTTCAAATTTCTGGGACATTAATCAAGGAGTGTTCCCGTGGAGTCTATCTGCGAAATTTGAACCGCTAATTTGCCGCACTCTCAAATGAATAACCGCAGTCGCTGCCACCGTCTGTAGGGATTCACCATTCCGTTCGACCTCTTTTGTAGTTCGGGACACATATCGATACTCCAATGATCAATTTGCGATAACTCTTTAATCACTTAACAAATAATAGATACAAATTTACTCAACTTCTTCACTATTTTATTAACTGACTGCTTAATCCGAATTACTGTTGTCTGGTACTAATTATTTTTCTATCTCTATTTGTATATTATAACACTATTATTAATGCCCATTTCTCTCAAAAGATAAAGAATGCGTTAGATAAGAATCTACATTTCAGCAAGCTTTCACATCTTGAATTCCAGCTACTAATTATATAGCAAAAATGTGTGGTTTGTAATTTGCATGTCCAGGTTAAGCCCCCGCGCAACTATATATTTGAAAGCTGGCTTAAGCCTATGGCCGTATTTATAGACGCCTCTCAAGTGACACTGAACACTCAAGTGACTGTCATATTGAAAAATGCGTTTTATAGTCGTCACTTCGAGATCAGCTGACGTGTAAGGGCGATTTGGACTTGAGTGTGGAGTATAGAACCCTTGAGTGTGTTTTTCTAACCTAACCATTCTGGTACCACACCTTCTGTCATAGTTGAGCTGAGAATTACCATTTGTTATTCACACGTTTTGTTAAAT
>NW_026018882.1:0-8797 GCF_020466585.1 Dendroctonus ponderosae
CAGTTTAACGTGGTAATTTCCCCATTGTAGATCATTAGCGACTTGCGCTCAGGCAGGTTTAAACGAGAATCGGGAATCCGTAACCAAAAGTCCTCCTCAAGTCTTAGTGCCCTCCACCAAACGTCCTCTAATGCCTTCTGGAGATGTTACGGAGGATTATGCGGATTATACTGATGATGAATTGTCTGCAGACAATATAGCGCGGGTATTTAAGACCATTTTAACACAGTTAAGCTTTTTTTAATAGAATAGATTTGCTTTAGTTTGAGCAAGCGGCTGCAGCTATGAAAACCATGTGTTTCACTTCAGCTACTATGTTGTCGAATACAATGGTTCCTGAAGAAGATCCAGTGGTTACTAAGCAGGGCGCATTCACCACTGTAGCTGGACGAATGTAAATTGATGTATTCTTGGGCGGATTATTGCAATTTTTTGTACTCAATTGCAGGTATTGCGATGAAATGGCTGCTGGATCGATGCAGGCGAATGATATAGTGGTGCAGCCATCTGAAGAGTGTCTGCAGCAAAACGTCCCTATTGTGGACATTTTGGTGAGTCCCGGAAGTAATTTGACGCGCAAAAAACGTTCTTACTTTTGGGGCTCACTACAGATGTGCTCAACCCAGAAGAATCCGTACTGGTTTATTGACAACATTCCCCTGATCTCTCCGATAGTCTATTTGAAGTTTACTGGCACTGGGCGCCAGCGCTCTGCTATAACTGTGGACTTTCATAGAGGTGGAATGACTGGCAGGATCGCGTGGAGTTGGGGGTTTTATCTAGCAAACTTTCCAGAACTTTTCAAGATCACTGTGCTGAATAAGAAGGAAGTGGACATACCATTGAGCGTGCACCAAGCCACTTTGCCCACGGCGCCGTTATCCAGCCTGGATGAATTCAGTTTCAACGACCAAATTTCGATGCATCGCATCTACGTGTTTCGCAATCGGGGCTTTACTGTTATCTTCGAAAATATGAGTTCAGCTGACAGTTTCCAGGCAAGCGGATTGAGGGAAATGTTGCCTTAAGTGCGCCTTTGTGTCCCCCAGGCGACCTTAACCCGCTTTGCAAAGCCGGACCTGGGTTTATTCCAGTCGCAGAAAAAAACCGTGACTTTCTCCGATCCAGTGCTGGATGTGACCGAGGTGCATGACTATGATAGCTTCTGGTTCCTGAGCGTCCTCCCTACAGATCAAATGGTGACTCGCCCCTTTCCAAGCACTTAGGAGTAATTTCTGTATTTTTCAGGTTCGTTCTGGAGGCACCAAGTACTCATTTTCTGCATCCTCTACTGGCTGCTTCGCGTGGAACGAGACTGGGAAGAACTGGGACTATGCTTGCCATGTTTTACTTAATTAAAAGGAAGCATGCCTTAGGGCCTAATTTGGAGTTTTTCAGGCTGCAAGTGGTAGAGTGGTTGCAACGACAATCACTTGCTACTGCGAGTATGGGGAAGTTTTCACTGCCTACGTGGAGGACAATGCGGCCAACTTGGAGGAAAATCTTCTAATAGACTTCGCGTTGGAGACCAGGTTTTGCTGGGTTCTTTACATAACGGTGGCAGCCACTTTCTTCGTTTTCCTCCTGCTGTTTTTCTTCGCCTCCTTTGAGCAGCCGGATCACGTAAGCCTTTTCCATCGAGCTGCTTTAATAGCTGCAAGCAGCTTTTAGACAGAGTTTTCTTCGTGGGCGACGTGCCCAGCTTCTACCATTGCGCCTATGTAGTGGCGATCAAAACTGGAAAGAAGCGCCACTCTGGAACCACGTCCAATGTGACCATCAAGCTCAATGGGACCAACTCGGACAGTTTGGTGGGTAACTTTCTGCTTAAATCGAGCTTAGTTTTAGGAAACTGGCTTTCCAGGCCCACGTTCTCAACTACCCAGATCCAGAACTGGTGATGTTCCAAAAGAATACGGAAATTTGGTTCGTGATGGCCACTGAGAAGTCTTTGGGAGATCTTGTGGGGATGGAAATTTGGTTCGATTCGATTGGAAACGATACCAACTGGTGACTCTTTGGAGTATTTTGGGCAGTAAAGTGCAGCTGGATTTTCAGGTATTGCTCCAGAATTGAGGTCTATGATATTCAAGAGGACAAGTCATGGCGATTTGAGGTGAACCAGTGGTTCGACGTCGCGCGTCCCGACCATCAGAAGTTTCTTCTGACTCCCGCTCCCGTAGGGACTGGAATGCTGGAGAAAGGAGGAACACGCGTAGTTAAAGCCGTGAAAACCTTGCTGGGGAGGACGAGAAAGGAACTTAATCTCTGGAATGTGCTGTAAGAGTCCAGCTAGTCCAACTTGGGTCCATCAATTGCAGTTTTCCAGATCAAAGGACCCGTTAATGACGCGAAAAGAGAGATTGGCCCTGCTTTTCCTAACTCTCATCTCAATCTACCTCATTCTAATGCTCATGTATGCCATACCAAATTTCGATGAATCCGACACGATCGATGGGAACACCTTTGGCTTCAATGCCAAGCTAATTTGGGCTCCAGTAGTGGCCAATTTACTGGCTTTCCTGCTCACTTTTCCTTTGATTTACGCCATAAAACGCGGAAAAATATCGACTTCAAAGGGAAAACGACCGCACAGACTTCTGGCAATATCGTCTGCAGTTGTGACGACTGTTTCCTGGTAAGTTATGGGCAGCGTAAAAGTGATTTATGTGCACTGAAAGTTCAAGGGACTTTCCATGTGAAATTGTAGGATTAGCCAGGGAATTTATGGGTCTCCCGGTATCTGGGAAAAGAGTGGAATTTAATTATTTTTTCCGTTTATTCTAGGGGCTCAGTTGTTTTGCTATCTACCGCCGGTTTAACTGTGCTGATTGTTTGCGGCTTCTGGATTCCGTTCGACACCAGCCTTTTGTGGCTGGTCTCAGCTGCATTAGCCGTCTGCTTTAACATGGTCATTACGCAGAACATTTCACGACTTTTTTACGGATTTTTGGTCCAAATACCCGCGCAAGTAAGTGGGATTTAGACTAGAGATCCCATTGCACGGGGAGTAAACTTGCGTTTTAGATCCAGTCATTTCAAGCGGCCACAAAGCGCTTTATTCAGTTCGTCGAACTGCAAAGAAGCTGGATTTACAAGAAGTTTGGCCCTTTGGCGCTCAGACCGTACTTGAGGCATTTGTATTTCAGTTTGGATCCCATAACTCTGAAGGTAATTCAGGGCTATAATTGGTTGAAAATTGATGTGAAGTGGGACTGATCAAGGTCGGTTTAGGAGAGATTCAAATGGGAAGAGACGAAAGTGGCGATTTTCGAAATTTTGGAGGACTTGATGATGATTAGCGTGTATGTGGCGCTTCTGTACGTGCTGCTGATGTTTGACCGAGACGAACAAGCCATTCACAGTCATAACGAAATTGAGAATTTGCTGCTAGGCAAGGCTGTGAACTCGAAGATTTCCCCTGATTCCATTTCACAGTTAGTGTGGTTTTAATTAATCTTTTGCCTCTGATCATGCATTTTCGTTGGGTTGATTCTCTTTGTTCCAGCCAATGTAATAAGCTTTAGATCCTGAGCTGCATAATCTCCTTATGTTGCGCCATGTGTTCTTGCTTGTGTTTCAATATTGCGTGATTTATAGCGCAACATTTATTTTGATTCTGGTTTTCTGCAACTTGAGCTGGAAAATGCTGCTTTCAGGATAGAGGATTATTTGGCAGAAGTATTGCTTCCCACAGTTCAGTCGCTAGAATGGTATGGAAACTATGTTCAGGAGAACCCTGGAATGACCAAGGATTTCTCCAATAAATATCTGGGTGAGGCAAAGAGGTTTAAAAACATTAAAATATTCAAACCAATGGGTTTTTAGGCCGTCGTTCGGTAGAATTACTTCTTGACGTTTCGCAAGCACGAGTGGCTTGCATCTTCAGAAGTGGTTTGCTTGAACGCTTACACTGTTCCGATGCGATTCCTCGGGAGCGTCCGTATTTATGCAACCGGTGCTTTGGCGACTTTTAAGGCGTACTCTTCTTTACGGAACGCACAACACTGAGCTTGTAGAGTATTTTTCGTTTCTGAGAAATTTATTTTCGAAAAACGCGAAGCAAATTGTGTCTCGCAACAGTTTTTTCAAATCGTGAGCAAAGTTTCTTTAATGATGAGCGAAGTTCGAAATTTTGGCGACTTTTAGGGCGCACTCTTCTTTACTGAACGCACAACTCTGAACTTGTAGAACATTTTTAGTTTCTGAGAAATTTATTTTTGAAAAAACGCGAAGCAAACTGTGTCTCGCAACAGTTTTTTCAAATCGTAAGCAAAGTTTCCTTAACGATGAGCGAAGTTTGAAATTTTGGCGACTTTTAGGGCGCACTCTTCTTTACTGAACGCACAACTCTGAGCTTGTAGTGCATTTTTCGTTTCTGAGAAATTTATTTTCAAAAAACCCGAAGCAAATTGTGTCTCGCAACAGTTTCTTCAAATCGTAAGCAAAGTTTCCTTAACGATGAGCGAAGTTCGAAAGTTTGGCTACTTTTAAGGCGCACTCTTCTTTACGGAACGCACAACTCTGAGCTTGTAGAGTATTTTTGGTTTCTGAGAAATTTATTTTCGAAAAACGCGAAGCAAATTGTGTCTCGCAACAGTTTTTTGAAATCGTAAGGAAAGTTTCCTTAACGATGAGCGAAGTTCGAAATTTTGGAGACTTTTAGGGCGCACTCTTCTTTACTGAACGCACAACTCTGAGCTTGGAGAGCATTTTTCGTTTCTGAGAAATTTATTTTTGAAAAATGCGAAGCAAATTTTGCAGTCCGTATTTATGCACCGGTTGTATAAATACGGACGCGCCCGAGGAATCGCATCGGAACAGTGTAAGCGTTCAAGCAAACCACTTCTGAAGATGCAAGCCACTCGTGCTTGCGAAACGTCAAGAAGAAATTCTACCGAACGACGGCCTAAAAACCCGAAAAACCCATTAGTTTCGAGGAATGGCCTGGGGATCTCTTTTATTAAAATGTTGCTTAATGGGAAAGTCGCCAGTTAATTTTCAGGAGCTAAAAACGTCGAGGAATAAATTGAGTTTATAAAAAAATTGAGTTTATTTCCCGTTAAGCAATATTTTCAACAGGTTTAGTGGCTCTGTTCAAGCTTGAATCTGATGAGTGAAACTCCCCGAAAAACTCGTCAGTTTGACTGTAAACATTCCCTAATCTTCCTTGACTGCACTTTTAAGCAAATATTTTTTTTTGGTTGCTTCAGGCATAATCCGTCTAAGGCAGCATCGGACCCGGGAAATAAAATGTCAGCTTCCAGCTATCCTGGCAAAGGTCCCCTGGACTTGTCGCCCGGACTTCCACATGCTGAGAGAAACGAGCAGTTTTTCCAGAGGCTGGAAAGCACCATCTGATATTTCCCAAATCACCACGGAGCGCATGGGCAACGTGTGGAAGTACACTGATAGTAGTTTATCTGGATCTTCCATATATTTTGGTAACTGAGTTCCAAAATTCGAGCTAATTCTTTGAAAATTTTGTAATTTTTTGAGGTGAATATGCAGCTTATCCGGGAGGCGGCTACGTTGCGCCTTTGGGGCGCCATTTGAGGAACTCCCTGATCAATTTGGAGTACTTGAAGAAGCACAAGTGGCTGGATATTCAAACCAGGGCGCTTTTTATCGAGTTTTTGACCTACAACGCGAACGTGAATTTGTTCAATGGAGTGACCGTGATTTTTGAAATAAATGCCGCTGGTCATGTGAGCAAGGATTTAAAGGTAGGGCCTCAAACTTCGCCAGGTTGATTTTTCGCATTGCATTGTTTCCAGGTCCAAACCAGGAAGTTTCTCATGATAGACCAGGATAGAGTGTTTACCAAGAATGTAGTTTCCACCATCTTTGTGCTGGCGCTTTTAGTGCTGGCGCTGCGAATCGCCTACAAGATCCATAGGAAGAAAACGTTGTACTTTTACGATGTTTGGGCTATTTTGGATATTGTTATTGGTGCTGATGGATTTGTGCCCTTGGCTTCAGCGTTTTCATCCACATCTTTTAGTGTTCCTGAGCGCCTGCTCGATTTATCTGTATTACGCCAGGCAACATGCGATCCAGATCTACATCGATGCGGTATCTGAGGCCAAGAACAACGATTTTGTGCAATATTTTCAGCTGTTTGCTGCGGATAATGTTTTAACCGCATTGTCAGCTACACTGGTGTTTGTGGCGACGCTTCGCTTATGGAAGCTACTGAGGTAAGGAAAGCGACACTAATGGGGTTCAAGTCGAGGCTTTTTTGAGCGCGTTTCAGATTTATGATTATAGTGAAAGTGGCCGAGAAAACCGTGCGGGATGCTGGAACTTCCTTGCTCTTGTGCTGGGCCTATCAACTGTTGCTGGTAGTTGCCTTTTCTGCGACTGGGATTATGTTCTTTGGCGGATACTCCCAGGTAAACTTTTCAAGAAATTCCACAGACAAATAGCAGACGTTTGCAATTGCAGAACTTCAAAAACTTCAATTCCGCCTTCTCCACGCTGCTGCTGTTGAGCCTGAATTTGTGCGGCACTCTCGAGTTGAACGATCTGTACAAACATCCGCTCGGCATCGCTTTCTACATACTCTACATGCTGGTTTCGTTCTTCTTCATCAACATCTACATTGCCATTATCAGCTTGTACTATGCGGACTCGAAGGACTTTTATGCGGACGAGCCGCGCTTTATGCAGAAGTTCGTGCAGCAGAAGTGGAAGTTTTATAAAAACCTGCTGATGGTTCGTGGAAGAAAAATGCGCGGTGGAGAAGGTAATAAATCAAATAGGGAAAATTCCACTTTTTGCACCCAATTGCTTCCAACTGGTGAGTTTTCCAAGCCTTTCAAAGGCTCAAAACCGCACACTAGGTAGCCTGTACATGGTTTCTTAGGATTTTTTAAGCGAACGCTTGAAAATGGTTGGAAACACTTCTAGAAACACCTCTGAAGATGCAAGCCACTCGTGCCTGCGAAAGGTCGAGAAGGGTTTAAAAGCTAGAAAAACTCATCAGTTTGTTACTTGTTGTGAGACCCGGTTATTAGAGGACAGACTTTAAGCCAAAAAAATTAATTAACTATATTGATAGACGAGATCAACGATGATCGAATAATAAAGCCGAAATCCGGAGAAAGATATCAGGACTGTTTCACAATTGCGAAAAGTCGACTGGATGGCATGGCTTTGGTGACAATTTGCGTATTGCGGAACATGGAAGAACATCGATCCATGACCGAGAAGGATTTTGATCTGATGTCGAAAACTGTAAGTTCTCTTTGATGTTTTAACACTAGAAAAGAACAACGTGAAGCTTTTAGCTACAACGACAAATGTTGGCGCAGTCGGAGGGATTCAACGGGAAATGCAAAAAACATTTTTTTTTGGACATTGTTTCAGATTAAATTGCTGCACGAAGATGAGTCGACAGACAAACAGGTGTTTTTCACCACTGGCGATTCGCGGCGCATAACATTTGTGGACGATCGGAAAATCCAGCAAATCGCCGATATTTGCGAAAACCTAGTCCAGTACTGTATGCGAAAAACGCGAGTTTCCAGACATTTGCCCCCATCATTGATTGATGAACGGATTTCGCGAATTAACACATTGATTGAGAACATCAGGATGATTGAGAGCGTTTTGGGAAACGTGCAAATTCGCCATAAGTGACTGATTTTGTTTCGATTTTATTTTGCATGGTACAGGCAGATGTATTGTTTGTGGCAAATACATTAATGTTTCTCATACCGTTCAGACAAGCGTGTAATAAACAGCTCAATCGATGAAGCGTCTATAAAAATATACAAATACATTTTGAAATTCTTTGGCGTGAGCGTTAAAAGCTTTGATTTGGAACCAATTGTTCTAATGGAACGAATCTGGCACATTCCAGAACGCCACAGGAAAAACCGCACAAAACCTGCCATTTTAATTCATTTATTTTGAAAATTAAATTTAAATACAAATATCGAAAAGACCAAATAAATCCACGGGGTTATTTTGTTTATTTTTAATCGTGCTGCAAACACATTTAACTGCAATATTTGCACCTGCCACTCTAAAAATATGTGTGCACACATAAAAGCTCTCAAACACAGTCATTTAATTAATTACCCCGCTGTATCTAACTAAGAATGTTTCAATTTATTTAATTATATGCATATAGAGAATGCTCACAATTGAAGGGATTTATTTAGCGGTTGAGCAACGCTCTGTTGCAATGATTAATGGACAAAGAATTAAGCTATCATTTTTCAACGAATATGGTAAAATACATTGTTTGCTAGGAGGTTATTGCTTGAGGCTTGCTTGAAAAGCGCAGGGAAAAATTGAGTTCATTTCGCGAATTTCGCGGTTTTTTTGCTTAGTACATATTTTTAGGTGCTACGATGCAGATTTCGGGAATATTGGCATTACTTTTCCCTTCATTGCCCTGTAGATGTTGAACTGTTAGTCATGCTCATAAACTGACTCATAGGGTGGATTGAGCTGTTGGTTCTTTCGTGGTTAATTTTTAAACTTTGAGAATATTTTGAGTGGCTTGGTGTTTTTACATCAGACTCATCTGAAGCTTTTCGATAAAGAACCGCTTCACATATGCAAAAATGGGATGCAGTTTTATGTTTTTTTGCCAAAAAAAGTAAACAGTTTTCAGTTTTGCCTGTATTTTAAATGCGAACTCGAATAGTATTTTTCGTTTCTGAGAAATTTATTTTCGAGAAACGCGGAGCAAAAGGTGTCCGTGACAGTTTTTTCAAATCTTAAGCAAAATTTTCAGCAGCAAGCAAAATGAGCGAAGTTGGAAATTTTCGCGTCTTTTGGG